>NW_009703465.1:4184-33405 GCF_000703405.1 Apaloderma vittatum | reverse complement strand
GAAAGAGAAGATAGGGATGTGAGAGCCAAGTTATGTTTATAACCAAATTTTTTAAACCTTGTTCACTTATTCTGTAAAATGCAGGTATTGATATTCATTAACCTTATGGTATATTGGGAAACTGCATAATGCAGGTTAACTTCTGTGAACATTTTCAGCTGAAATATCTAGGGAAAATATGTCTAAAAAATACTCAGTTATTTTTAGGATTGCTGAAATGCTTTGATAGTCATTTGACAATAAAACTTTTCAACAGTTCTTTTGTGGCAAGAAGAACTTTAAACATGATTTACAGTTCAACAGGCAAGCTGTTTTGTTTTGGATAAGGGAAATGTCAGGAAGGTAACAGGAGGAGATATATTTCTTGTTTTATTTTGAGGCGGGGGATTACTCCCCAAATATTTCCATTTGCTGCTTTTTTATCTTGGATTCAGCATAAAGTGAAAAATCTCTCGAGATTTTCAATTTGTCTCTTGCCCCAAATGCCATTATTGCCTAGCCATGGGGTTCCCCCTGGGTTTGGAAGAGCCCTGTCAGAATGCGGCCAAAGTGGATTCTCCAACGATAAACCCAGCACCGTTTCACCCCGAGCTGCTTTTATCTGAAACAAAAAATAGCACAGCCCTTGGAATTCTGTTTCAGCTTCCTTTGGATTCTGTCCTCAAGCTTCTCCTCACAGTGACAAAAACAAGTCAGAGGGTTGCGCAGTGTTTTAGGAAAGAAGAGCCAGCAAGCCATTCCTGTGATGCAATCTGTGTAAGTTCTTCACATGGGGTAAAAAGACCCCCACACCTGAATACATCACAAATAAAAGAATTGCTCCTACCTCTTTTAATACTTAGAAACACACACTTGGTATTTTCCAAACTGTTTGACTTTTACTGTCTCTCTTTATTAGTGTTTCGTCTTGCGTTTCCAGCATACTGAGGCACTTTTTGGTATACTTCTATATTTACCATATTCACGTTTGTTGTGCTAGGCTAAAAGTTAGGATGTTAGTTTTGCTGTTTTAAACAATTCTTGAGCGTATAAATTTTTCCCCATTTTAGAATGAGTAAAAATCTAGCCACTAATTTCCGTTAATAATTAGCCATGTTAGTATAAATGTTTTTTTAAAAAACACTCAAACCCAAGTAGATAGACTATATTTAAAATGGATAGACAACCCTTTATAAGGAGCTGTTTCCTCTTGTATAAGAGGAGTTGATCTGAAACTAGTTCCTCTTCTATATTCTGAAAGGTTTTTTGCTAACTTTTCAGCTGCAAAATACAATGAAAACAATTTTTCACTTGAAAACCACTGGAAGCCAAAAATAGTTTAGGCAACAAGTCAACAGGTTCTGAAGCTGTTGGATGTTTGGGTTTGGGTTTTTTTAAGCTTTTTTTCCTGAATGAAAATCTGAGGCAGGCATCCATTAATGTACAATTTGTAATGTGAAAGTTTTACCAGCAAGTCTTGAACCAAGTATAAATTTAATGCTTGTACTGTAGATAAAGTATATTTTTGAGAGCAAAACATGAATGTGTTCTTTCAAAAAGGTCAAAAGGCTGCAAGCAAGCCCTGAAGGCAGATTTCCTTGACTGCATCCTTTTGTTGTACTAGAGCACCAATAACCAGTAATAAATTTCATGAAGAAAATCCCCCTAGCATTTTAGTTAGGGTAGTCAGGGGAAAATAGAAAGACGCTAAATTTGTGTCTCACGTCTGAAATTCTTAAACTGCCTCCAGGCAGCTGATGACTTGTTCTTACCCCTTCTCAGGACCACACGGGCATCTGAAGTGCAACACCAATAACACTGGAGCTCCTGAGCCAGAACTTTCTCTGTCTTTACTAATGCCAACATTACTAATGCTGACATTACTAGTGACAACAATGGGTGTAATTAAGATGAAAAGTCAGGGAGAAGAAGAGAGAAAAAGACGCCCATATGAGCCCGGTACATAGCTTCTCAAGGGCACGTGCGGTCTGTTAACTTTGTCTGGGGACAGAAGTAGGTTTTGGTTCTGAGCTGTAAAATATTAAAATACTGGCTCAGATTTTCACTTGCTGTTCCTCTCCACTCATGTTCGCAATGTACTGGTTTTATTCCCTGGGATTATAGTACATTCTGATATTGTATCTTTTATTATGATATCCCTCTTTCAACAATTTCTATGCAACTTGAAGAGGACTTGCATGAGGAAATGTGATTTAGACACCCTAATACACCATTTCTGCTCTTCCAATAGTAAAGTCCTACGAGCTGACATAAAACTTCAGAAAAGAGAAGTATCTGAGTGAACAGTTTTGCCTTTGAGTAAGTCTTTGGGTTTCTGTGAGCTGTTAGATGTTGTTCCAAGGCCCTTTCCCTGCAGGATACAAGGCTAAGAAGGATTAGTCAATCATCAAAACCCCGCCGGCTCCACTTATGACACAGAATCCTCTCAACTCACTGGGGAAGCAGACGTGTCTGGGGCGCTTCAGGACCAATTTTTATCTCTCTTGGTATGTTACTTGGCAAAAACGCTCTCAGAGGTGAGCCCTACAACCAAAAGGGCAGTGAGAATACAAGCTGTTGCCAGGAGCTTGCTTTTCTTCTGTAGGAATCTCTGTGGCACTGAGTGTTTTTCACAGTAAAGCGACAGAGTGGTGGGCTCCTCTTTACTTAAGAAGTAGCAGCATTGCTCTGTGCTTTGAGTGAAGCTCGAGAGTTTTGTTTCTCCATTTATAAAACCAGAGATGATTGTATTTATTGATCAAACAGGAGTCTATTGTGCGCTCACATTTTCAAAGTGATATTTTTCAAAAGAGGGGATAAGTATCATTATCCTTAAAATTGCTGTTTTCACAGATGCTGATTTCTGCTTTAGTGCAATTTCTGATAATTCCAACTTCTGTCTCTGTTCTTGGATAAAATGTTGGATCTGCAACACAACTAGCGTTGTTTTTAAAAGAGAAAGTCCTTAGTTCTCTTATTATTGGGGAAATACATTACATTGGTTGCATGCAATGCTTTCTGATACGGTTCTTATGATTACTTATGTCAGGCCAAAAATTGCCCGTTTTAAATAAACAATGTCATCAGGAAGTTTCTAGCTGATAAACAAAGCCTGCTCTAGTCTCTAGTCTAGTACTGATTGGAAAGAAACTTGGGACGAAGCACATCACATTCAATGGGTGCGAGGTAGAAGCACAAAACAGGTCAATTCATGCATGAAGTTTGAGATCAACCCAGAAATTACACTCACAAACCTGAATTGTATTTCCATGAGCACATCTGTTCTCACCTTTCACATCACAACACCTGTCCATCCGTTTTGTAAAGTACTGAATTTCAAAAGAGCAACCAGAGCATTTGTAAAATGCCCAAGAGACAGTTTTCTGACCATTTCTTGCCTTTTGCTTTGTGTTTAGTCAGATATTTGAACCTGAACAGCACGCTTTTGGTAATTGATCTGTGATGTGTGAGGCCATTCACTGACTTACTAAATGCTGTTGACACAGCATGTTTGGGTTTTCTGCCCGGAATACAGTCCCTGCCTCTTGTATGTCTGTAAATGAACATTGTATGACAAGTAGTTGAACGGTCATAGCTAGAACTGAAGAGCAGAACTGCAGCTTGGGTCCAGCCCGTGAAGATATCTTCCATTATTAGAGACATCTTCCAGGCTGCACAGGAAGGAGTGCTCCCAGAGCACTTAATATTTTGCCTTATCTTAAGATAAAGGTTCGTATCTCGGGCACGGATGAAGATGGCTGGTGTAGTGCCACCATCCGTCACACTTCTTTTACTTCCACATGTATGCGCTTTTGCTGCGAGACAACCCAGCCACCGTTCTCATCCAAGGGTCAATAAATGTCAAGAACTCCCAGATCTCAAAAGCATTCATCAAGAAAAAAAAAGCATCCTCGTGGATTTAGTTATATAATTGTTGTCTCTGTCCTTGTTTTTCATTCCACATCCTCACACCTATAGAACCTGCCTTTTGCAGAAATGGGATCTCACTCTGTGTTTTAACAGGCAGGGACCCGAACATAGTGATCTCTCAGGAACACTCCACTACAGTTTGTCCTGAAGCCCTGAGACTTGTCACCTGATAACAGCTAGTCCCCTTCCATTTTCCTTTAGATTTGTTGAATCAGATGTTAAAGAGACAGAAAAGGGGGAGACTAGACCTGTAGGCACACGATAGGAAGAGGCATTTTTTTAGTGGAGACATCAGCTGATTGCCATTGTAAGGTGAATGTAAAGGTTTCCTTCCCGCTTGATAGTGATTTCAGGTCTCCTTCTTCTTTCCGTCCCTCTGATATTACCGTGATCAATCAATGAAGGAAGATGTTCAGTAGTTCTGTGTCAGTTGTTGGCTGTGTTTCCCCAGAATCTTTGTGCCTTTCACAGAAGTGCCACACAATCCCTGTGCCTCACCTGGATTCCCCTCAGCATCTCCAAACAAGATTTGATTGCTTAAGTTTTGTTCTGATCCTGCACGTATGGCTGCGGAGCTGTTGCTGACAAAACAATCTCCTCTGCTTTGTCCAATTTAGCCGTAAATTATTAAATCAATGTGACCTTCAGAAAAATCTAGATAATTATTCTGTAGCATTCACTGCCAATATGAAGCACTTCCCTTGTATCACAGCTCCTCAGGAGAAGAAATTTGCTAATTGAACAGGTGGCTACTTAGTTCAGAGAAGGGGAAACAGACAGTTCCTGATACAAGATAACACACAAAGTAACTTCTGGAATGTTGCTACAATACTGTTATAGTCATGCTCCGATTGCCAGGTCCCACCAGAACATGTACTGTGCAAAATCCCATTTTTCTCCATGGCTGCTATGCCACTGCAACTTTAAATCTATTTTATTATTCTTAGCCTCTAAGTCAGTTATGGCAGAACTGCTTTCTGAAGCTCTGATGTCTAAAAGATCTCAGGCCCATCCTATAAACGTACACATTTTTTTAATTTTTAATGAATTCTATGATTCTATGATCCTGTGTCTTTTTCTGATGCATCTGTTACTGACCACAGCTAAAAAAAAAAAAAGACAAAAACCTGGAATCTCTCACCTAAGCCTGTACTGCAGCTTCTGTGCTGCTACTGACTTTAGTGGTGAAGGATATTTTGAGTAGCTTTTATGGTCCAATTCCAAATGACCAGTCTGGCCATGACGGAAGGCAAAAGTAGTTTCAGAAACACCCATTGCCCTGCAGTAAGAATGCAAAGAAACCATTGAGGTCTACACATCAACTGTCTTATAAAGGAAGATTTTTTGATCAGGGAAGTGTAGCTTTTCCATCTGGGAAATGTAGTTGATCAGCATTGCTCTGTGACTGTATTTATCCCTGTGATTTGAGCCAGCATTCTTCCGGCAGCTTTGAAGATTTAATTTTGCTTGAAAATCAGGTTTTCTGGTGTGGTCTGGTGCCTAAATCTGGGGAAAGAAGATGAGAAGGAAGAAAATGGAGAGGTGAGAAGTCTGTGCCCTAGTCCCTGTTCTGCTGTGTGACCTTGGACAAGACACTTAACATGCACGCCTTATTGCTTTCTTTGCCAAATTAGACAAGGCTGACCTGCCTTTGAGGGGGCCGTGAGCTTCAATTTTTTAACATCTCAGTATAAAACCACTCAGGACTGCAAAATAGAGGCTTTCATTGTTGTAACTAAAAAAAAAATTGAGACTTCAGCTCAGTAGAAATTAAAAATCAGCACTTTCTTCTTGTAGCCCTAGAGATGATGACGTAGATCCACTTGAGTAAGCGCAGGAAGGCTCTGAGGGATGGGAAGACCCGACAAGTCGCAGAATAAATGAATGAATAGAAACATCCGGCACAAGTTTTCCTGGCTGTCCTCACCTCTGCTACTTTGATTAATGGGGAATGATGAAGTAAACAGTGCTGGAGGACAAATCGAGTGGCACAGAATTGCAGCTGACAATTTGCTGCTAAAATACATAGTCCCTTGTAAAACCTCTTGATCAATGGAGTCTCTCTACCAGCATAAAAAAAATACACACACAACAGAGGGAAAAAACGCAAGTAAATGCTCTCATTAGGAAGCTCAGCATCACTCAGCATTTAATCTCCCCACGATTCAATAGCAGCAGCACACGCAGGTAACTTTCCTCTTTTGTTATTACTCACATGGAGTTCTTAATCATGAGAAAACAAACAGAAGCCCAAATGGAGAAAGAAGAAGGGGTGAGCCCGTTTCTCCTGCGATGCAGCAATGAACACAGAGAAGGGTGCAAAGCAGGCTCCCAGTCCTGGCCTGGGAGCTGAGGGTGGAACAGGTGCGCCCTTCAGCAGGCCCCGAAGTCACTGTCCTTTGTTGGGCAAAGTTTTCAATGCAACACTGCCATCTATTGCCAAACAGTGCCAGTTTTGGAGGAGGTTGGATATTACGCGGTGGTTTGCCTTTTAAAGATGGTCCCAGATCTGAAAACGTACGCGGCGCCCCGCTAAGCCGAACGCTGCAGAACTTTCATCCTAGACCTATCCTTTGACCTTCCAGCCCAAGCATATCATCCTGACGGGTCACCGGCTCGAGGCCGTGTCGTGGAAGATAAGCTGACCAGGCTGGATGTTTGCAGATAAGGCAATATGAAGAGGAGAGGTGCACTAACTGCTTCATTCTGACTCAAGCCGTTGGAATTAACCTGCATTAACCTTTTGAATACCACGTTGAACTGGAGATTTATTCAGAAGACGTACAACAGAGGAAGCTGAAAAGCTGATTTCAAATGGCTGATGTATTAGAGCAATACTAAATAATCCAAAGGTCAAAGGAGGGAGAGGATTTCTTGTACAAATTACTGTTTTATTAATAGAACATTAAATCACTTTAAAGCAATACTTTAACTGAGTGTAAATGCAAGCAAATGGTTTTCCACTTCTAAAACAGGCTGTTTGCAAAGCTCAGCCTGGGATACATGCTTCTTAATTTATTGTTGCACACCATTATGCAGATAGGTAAAGATAGATATGTAGAAATAAAACTTAGGGTTTAGGCTATCATTTTTGTATCTGTGACTGTGTTGCTCCCAGAGAGAGAAGAAGATTCTGGGGCTGGTGAAGAAACAGACCTGGATGCAATTCAATGAATCCTTTAAGTTTCAGTTTTGAAACAGAATAACTTGTGTGCTTAGTTCTCCCAGGGAAACAAATTGAATTGGGCCCGTATGAGAGAGGGAATATAGAGAATTAGACTGTCTGTATTGGCAAGGAGTAGACCAGGACACAAAACAAGGTAGCATTAACGATACAAGATCTTTCATCCCCAGTATGGCCACTTCCAGAAAGTGTAAAAAATCAGTTGAAATCTCCCCATATTTCCTTCTCTTTCAAACTGCAGGCAGTGCTGTCATACCAAAGTGTTTAAAATTTCTACGTTAGATTTTACTACTTTGTAATGTTTTGTCTTTTGAAATGGGCTTGTTTAAAGCTCTCTCAAGAACTGCACTATCTACTCACATGAGCACAGTCCTATGAGAAAACACATGGACTCTGGGCAGAGGTGTTAGGGTTACAGACAATTGATAGGGTCGATACTCTGTTCTAGGCCACATGAAGTCATATTTGATCTCTCTGGGAATTCTGGAAATGCACTAGAGAATTGTCAGTAGGATAATTTGCAAAAATATGTCACCTCAGTGTTCTCATGATGGAGTAGCTCTGATCACAGAGACAGCCAACTCCAGTCTCCTGTAGGCTCCCCAGCTTACCTACCTCTTGGCCATTCTGTCATATTTTGCAGCTGCCCTGTTGTTTGAGCAGGAAGTTAACAACTTGGTGTGATTTCTAAAAAAAAGAAGGAAAGATTTTCATCTATGTTTTGTATGTGAGAAGTCTTTAATGATTCATCTTCCTCCACCAAAATAGTTTTGCTGCCTTGATTTTAATTCTGTTACAACAGTGTTTCCCAATTTTTATTGCATGCCTCCCTTTTTTGTTTTTTCATTTTATTATTTTTAATAAACTGGTCCTGAAGAGGACCAGGAAAACACCCAAGAGAAGGTGAAAAGAATTGATTCAAACAGACATTTTGTAGTGACACTGAATAATTAAAAACAAAACTCAGAATTCTTTGATTAAATGTTTAAAGAAGCTGCAATCCTGATGACTGATAGACTTTTTTATATTCAAAGTCAACAAAACTCAATGCAATTTTCAACTTCTTTCAGCAAGGCCCAGGATACTACCAAAGTCAGTCTCTATGGGCTCCATTATTACTAGCACAGTGAGGATGTATCTATTATTTATAAATGTTTGTGATTGAAACTTCTGTTCCAATAGATTCAGTTTTTCACAACATTTTGTGTATTTCTGTAGGAACCTGGGGATCCAGTTAACTGCAGCTGCAATCTTTCCAAGTGCAGAACTTGTTTAAAAGCTCTTCTGCATCTTCAGTCGACTGCTTATCATTAGGTGGAATAAGCACCATAATGAAGAAGGAGTCTCCACCCATTGTGATGCTCTTGGTTTTCCAGAGGAAAACTGAACTTTGTAGCCCCAGGACAATAATATTCCTTGTCCCCAGGTGTTATCTGGGCTCCAGGGAGGACAGCAGAGGTTTTCTGCAGCACCAACACGCAAGAAGTTCTGCCAAACTCCACAACAGTGCCTGTAGGAGGCCGTTGTCTTAGTCCATACCCTAAGCGTGTCAGTCTGTAAACAAAATACTCTGGGAAAAAGAACACTAAAGTGTTTAGACATGAATCAACATGACTAACTCCATGACAGTTTCTGTCTCTTGAGAAAAAATATCGGATGGGGCATATTCATAGCCTCTACTCCTCGTGCCTCTGTGACAATTCTGGCAGCTGATCATGTAGCAGTCATTTCTTCCAAGTCAGCTCAATCTCACTGCCTGGCAGTTTTGATCCGTAGCCTCCTAGATTAACACAGCACAAACAACTCTAATTATCACAGCTCACATCAAAAGATTTCGGAATAAGGATAATGGAATCAAATGGTGCTACAGAGAGACACACACGCGGTGCCATCAGAATGTGGTATTTGAAAGGCTTCCCAGAATCACAACAGATGACTGAAATACACAACAAATTTGATTTTTAAAGACGTTCTGCTTGGTAAGGTATCAATTTATGCTTCTGATTCTCCTTAAATATTCTTTCAGTCAATGGGAAAACTGTAGACTTTGTTGTTGTAAATTCAAATGGAATTTTTTACAAAAATACATGTGGAACGAAGTTCTACTGCAGTAAGAATACATGTTCTGTGAAATAGGAAAGCTCCTTATACAAAGTTAAGGACTTCAAAGTTTATCTGAAACAAGTAGTGAGAAAAGATCTGTACCCAGAGGATAACTATCTGCAGAACAATATATGTCCTTTAATGATATAATTTTATAATTTTGCTTGAAATAGTAATAATTCTGGAAATCTTAAGAATATTTATCGCTGCCAATTTCTTTTCAGTATATAGAAGAGCAAACCAGCAAAACTTGTCCATTCTAGGATTAAACTGTGAGCTCTGTAATTCAGAAGATCATTGTGTAAATGAAGGCAATAGAAGAATGACTGGGCTATCTAACTCCAAGTAAATCCAGCTAATCTTGGAGAATTAAACACATTTGTGGTGTGTTTGGTTTTTCTCCTGTAACTTGAGTGCAATGTGTGATAGAACTCATGTGGTGAGAGCCGAAGCGGCAGCATCGCAGAGACAAATGACGGAAGAGGAGCACGAAAGAGATGCCGTGTGTGGAGTCCGTCTGGAACTGGTTTGTGCAACTTCACATCGAATCTGACACCCAACACCAACAAATGATATGACTCAGCCACTGTTAGATACAAAGAGTTGCAGCACTGGTGCTAAGAAAAACACATCGGTGTATATAGATAAGTAACCTGTTGGTCCCTTGAACCCTGTCTGTGGAGATTCAAGCCTGTACCAGGTTCTGCTGCTAAACTGGGTCTCTAGTTCAATCTGCAGGGGCTCAGATGTTTATGAAGAGGGTCAGCCTCAATGACCTGACCAAAACAGGAATTGTCATGCACAAAGTGGAAGGATCTGTCAAGATAAACTTTTATGTCGAGCTGCCAACTGCTATGTTACATGCACTTGATTCACGACCTTGAAGTGGATCGCTGAGTGTGAAATGTCCAAGGTGGAAGAAAGGTGTTCACCTGGGCGGCTGCAAGAGAACTGATCTGTGTGGAGGACATGCAGATGTTCTCTCCCAATGGGATCTGCACCACTTATATGGCCTGTGCTGTCTTGACTGTTGCTGATTTTCCTTTGTCAAATGAACTTTTCCACTCCTGAAGGAAAAGAAAGCAAGCTCTGATTCCCTTTAGGATGCTGCAAGTTCAAATAGGAAGGGAAGTACAGCGGCCGTTGTGTGACAGTGATGCGATATGTTACAGTACAACATGACCTATTTTATCAGGATGATCTAAATATTTCCAAATGAGAGTATGTTTATAGAGTAAAATTCTGTGAGCTAAGACACTTAGTAATTTAGAAGATACTATTTTTTTACTGCATCCATGGGAACTACATCGTGATAGGATAATCAAGAAGTACTTTCAATGCACTTTACAAAAAAATATGTTTCTAATGTCAGTTTTAAACAAAGTTGAAAGAAAAAGAGGCTGCACTTTCTCCTGCCTTTAGTGGAAATAGTAGAGACAAAAGTCATCAGCAGTGCAGCTAGTCTGTTCTGTATAACACATTTTAAAGGTGTACACAATAGCTTGGATTGCAGTTCGGTTTACTTCACAGCAAAAGGGAATTAAAACTTCTTATTAGATATTCAGGGGCAAAATTATTTCTAATTCAAGGACCCCAGCACACCTGGTTCTATGACATTCCAGTCCTCTGCATGCTCACTACTCGTGCTGTTGGCATGCATGGCAAAGCTCAGACATTTTCAGGCACTCCGATAATCCAAATTCTTGGTTGTGTTTGATGTGCTACTGCAGCAGCTACACTGGGACCGAACATAAAAAGCCTGGCTGTGAGCGCTTGCCCAGAAATGCCAGTGCTTCTCCAGAGGGTCGTAGCAGATCTGAACCATTAAACGTGTCCTTTCAGAAGCACAAGACTTGAAGAGAAGCATCAGACCTCGTCTATCTACCTGATCAGCATGCAGCAGACGGGCTTTCTTCTGTCTCCCTCTGTTTCTGGCTCTGTGAGACGTATGGCAAAAGGTCCACAGCCATCAATACTGTTAGGTCACCCCCTGTCACTCAGCGGCAAGAGCCATGTCACACAGGAGAGGCCTTTAGAGTTTTCTTTCTTCTTCTGTGCTTTCCAGAATCTATCGCTTGGTCACATTTACTTTATAATCTGGATGTCAGATGTGTTGTTTTATAGAGAATTATGTCTCTGCTCCTTTCACAAGACTCTAATCTCTGCAGCGTTTTTTATGCTGTCCACGCTGTACCTCTGCTGAGCAGGGTTTGCAGCAGACCTGGGAACCACAGGGTCTAATTCAACTCTGCGGTGCAGTACAGCACCCGTGATTTCTCCAGGCTTTTCCTCTCTTGTCCGTTAAGTGGACATAATCATAAAGCATCAGGTATATACTGTGGAGCATTTTCAGATTCAAACTTCATTTTCCTTTTCAGAAAAGAATCTTTAGGTAGCAAAGCATCTTCAGAATGGTAGGAGAACACCTCATATCGGTGTAAGAAAGAGAATAATCTGTAATAGCCTTTCTTCTTCCACATCATAAAAACTCTCTCATCCTTCATTTTGCTATTCAGTTAGGAAATTTTTATCCTTGAGGAGAAGCCAGCTCACATTTCAGCTCCTGGCTGATTTTAAGGAGCCGAATGGTTGCTCAAGTCCAGAACTGAAAGGGGAGCTTCTGCTTACGGGAATGCAACTGCCATGTATGCTTTAGGATGTGAATTGCTTTATAACCTCAGATGACCAGCCTAACTTTCTGCCAGTTAACAGCCTGGGAAAAGGGAGGAGGAGGTGTGGAAACTTAGCAGGTAAAAGAATCAGGAAGCCTTTGCCTTCTCCACTTTGCCCAGCTGTGATTCTGAGCCCTGAAGGACGGGTCAGGCAAACAAGCTAGGGAGTGCTCTTGTATCTACCTGTGCTGCACAGGAGCTTTTCTGCTTGTGTCACACATTTACCAAGAAATCCAATTATTTTTCTTTTGCTTCTCTCTGTAATGGGGTTTGAGCTGGGATATGGTTACACTATGTCTTACATCTCTCCTCAGTGAGCACTAGAACTATCAGTTTGCTTTTGGACTAAATCGCTTCAGTCTAGCAACTAATTGCACTGAGACCATTTATATGTGTTGGATTTATTATCTGTGGTTACGTGGTTGGATCATTTTTCTACATGCTGAAATGGAGCATAATTGGGCTATTTTTCACAACAAATGGAGTGTGCCTCTACAGAAGAAGGTTGGCCTACATCAGGTTGTGCCTCGCTATTTTTAATAGCTCCAGCAGAGAAGGGGGTTCACTTCTCTGTTAGGGTCTTTCCAGATTAATGTTTCTCTGTTTCTTTAATGTCACAGAAGTTGCTCTCTGTCATATTATTCTGAGTGAGGAAATGTAATTCCTGGGCAGTTTTGCATTGCTTTTTTGGAAACAAGGTGAATTTAAAAAGTCCGCAAAGAAGTATTACTACAAGTATTTGAATTTTCTATACTAATGAGACATTATCGGCCCAGATCAGTGAGTTCCCTGTGGGAATAGTTGGGTTTGTTTTATTTGAATGTGAAATGGGAATGTGATGCTTGGGAGGCATTCTAGCCTGGCAGTCCATTATTGGCAGCTATGCAATCTACTAATGCCTGATTTGAAGTAGTTATCTCCAGCAGAAAGGGAATTGATGCATCATGGTCTATGAATAAATTCAGTATAGCAAGACTACTGTTCCAGTACTATCGGTGAAATGATGACCTGGGATGTCTGAGTTTTTTATTTGCTTATTATTTAGTGTAGGTCACAGGCATGTTCTGGCAGAAAAGAAATGTTTCGAACATTTCATGAAAATCAATCAAATTCTTCCTCTTTGAGTATCTGCTTTTGTTTGGGTTGTGTTTTGCTGATGACTCTTTGAATCACAGCTAAGGGAGAGCCAGACACACAGGGAGAACATCAGGCACTGCCTTTATTCCTTTATGCCTTTACTCTCAAATAAGCTACTGGGTAGAGATGAGAGGCACAGCAGGGTAGCAGCAATCAAGTCTGCTTTCCAGCATATTCCTATGCGAAGCATCTGGTGAGGAACACAGATGTTCCTTTTACATAATGTCCATGTTGGACCTTCAGCTTAGGGTCTTCATCAGAAATGAGTGTTTCTCACAGCACACAATGAGACTCATATTTCATAATCCCATCCCTTTCTCCGTGTCGTCCCATGGTCTGTCTGTGCCGTGTGTCCGTGTGTGTGAGTGCTGCAGTGTAACAAGAATCTTAATACTGTGGGATTACCTAGTAGAATTTATCTCAGTCAATTATGCCTTTCCTTCAGATTGTTTTCTTTAAATGTGGTGAGCATGAAGAACAAATACTTTTCTCTCTTACTCTGCAGTTCTGCAAGTCTGCTGTATAAAATACTGAGCAAGCTTCAAAGGGGTCAAAAGTGTGCAAAATCTTACAGCAAAGTAATATTTCATCTGAATGACTCCTTGGCATGAATTTCAGGTCACTACCTTCCTTTCCAAACTATCCCTGTGTGTGGTGCTCACAGCAGAGGCTCTGTGGCACACCTCCAAGAGTTTGGGTTCCGTGGAATAAATACCCTTCCATAGAATAACTAAACCTTGGCATCAGCGCATTTTAGGAATTTGCACAACAGAGCCTTTTGATGAGGACTGAGGAAAGAAAGGGGTGTATTTCTTATTTAATTTATTTGGATTTGTATTGATATTAATTTTAAACCAGAGAACTAGAGCTCAAGGAAATATTGTCATCCCTGTAGAAATGTGTGCATGGAAAAAACGGGTGAACAAGACTCAGTACATCTTCTTCCAAAAAATGACTGAATGAAATCAAAATCTAATCAACCCGAACACTAGCTCATATCATAATTGTTTTTGTGACTGTAATGTTCATAGAGCTGATCCAAAATCAGGGCTTCTCTCCAGTTGTATAATGCTCCCCGAGGGCAGAGACTATGCTATTGTACAAATCCATTGTAAGTAATTGAGTTCTGTTAGAATCTGTGAATAGAGAGAAAAGCGGAGTTTTCGTAGAAGAAAAAGGTGAGACAATATTCAGCTAGAGAAAGAGATGAGTGAATGGGAAAATACAAGTCTACTAAATCATGAAAATAAGGGAGATGTTAAAAGATAGTGATTATTTGTCTTTGATATAAAGAAAAAACTACAGAGGACTCAATATAATAATCACATGGGAATTTTAAAACAAATAAAAGGCAGTACTTTTTCTAACAATGTGTACTAATGTATGCTGTGTTTTTCTTTCTCAGGCCATAGCGGAAGCCAAAAGCAGGAATGTTTCCAAAAAGGGACACAGAACTCTGTTGAGGGTAAGTCAAATGGCAAAACCCACATCGGTCTTGATGCAGACTCTGGCACTCAGAGTTTTTGGTTTACTGACTGTCAGAAGCTGGGAGGATGTACTTTGGAAAGTGCATCAGATTGGTCTAAAATGGATATAAAATCTTACAAGCTCAGTCAATATACCAGTGGCCTCTTGGTGTGTCGGTTTTACACCTGGAGAAGCATATAGTTCAAGGAAAAGGTATTGGGGCAAAAGAGCATCAAGGTTCGGTCACTGAATGATAAACTTCTCTGTGTAGTGTCTGTGTGTGTTCCCCTACTGCTGCTCTTGTTGTAGCCATTCTAAAAGTAAAAATAACAGTTGTGGATGGTCAGATAAGGAGCCTTAGTTGCATGGGCAAATGGTGAGAAGGGAAATAGAGGCACAAGGAAGGAAAATAACTTCTGTATGCCAGTGGCAGAACCAGGAAATTGTTTTTTCCCATCTCCTCACCTGTTATTTCCCTTTACCTTCTCCATTTCCTGCACCCCAGTGGCACCTAGTGCCTGGCACAAAAGATGAGTTGCATCTTGGCCTGGAGATCCATGGGTCAGTAGCTGATAGTCAGGACGCCTCCTTGAGGCCTCACTGATGGAATAGCCTTTAAAACAAGGGTCCTTTAGCATGTTTGCTGATTGCAACTGTGACATATTTGCAAAGTCCCACTGGTCTTCAGTTGGAGCCATGAGAAACAATCATCTGTATTGCACCCGGAGAAGAACACCCCGTGTTTCAACTCAGTGCCTCCTGCATCAGCTCTGCCTCCTCCCTGATTTATGCTTGATTTTGGTGTACAATGTATCCCAGTAACCCAGTTCCCAAGTACCACAGGAATGGAGGTAGCAGCAGTGTCCTAGCGTCTGAAACGAGTGGCTGCAGTCTAACAGCCAGGAGGAAATACACCAGTAAGTAATTTGGCCATAAGAAGACCTAAGTGCAGCTAAGGATTTTATGCACTTTGTCTTCAGTCCTGTGTCAGATAAAGAAAATATTGTGCACAACACTGATGAGCTGAGGGATTGGTAAAATCAGAGAAATGCACTGATAATTTACTTCCCTAACAATACAATGAGTGCATGACTGGAAGCCACAGCCACTTAATCAGGTTAACAACTGCATATTTCAAGTGCTACTAAAACTTGCATTTTGATTTTTTTTCTCCCTCACCTAAAACAATTAAAGTTGTAATTAACTGCACTGAGAACAAACTTCAGAGATGTATGAGTTCCCAGAGATGTACAAGAGGTAGCTTAGCTCTTCCTGCTATGGCTGTCTAATAAATGGGGTTCAGTAACATACATTAGTTAACATTAGAAATGCTTTCAGATATTAATCTAGCCCCAAATTTGCTTGTTCCAGCTGATCTGGTTTGTAATACTTAAATATACGCAGCCTGCTTATTTTTGCCTGGCTTTTTTTTTTTTTAGTGGAAACAATTCAGTTCCTAGAAAAGTTCTTAGAAAGTGATTCTTTCTTGATGATGAGATCCATTCTTACTTCAGTTGATACTTCGCTGACTTTAACAATGCTCCTCCTTATCTTCAGCAGCCTAAGGGAGCCCTGAACCAGGCCTTAAATTTGCATTCATTTATGCAAACCATCGCATATTTCTCAAAGTTACTTGCTTCTGTGTTTTAATTACAAGACCTGTGATTTGGGGTGTTTTCTTCTTCAAATCTACGGAGTTATATCATTTCACAAGAAATTCAACTTCAAGTTTTCTTTTCAGAAAGTAAGCTTCAAGTTCTCATGGCTGCTAAGAGACATTTAGAAAGGTTAATCTGAAAGGATCAAACACCAGAAGGCAAATAATATGAAGTTCCCGAGGGATATTACTTTTAAAATCTCATGATTTTTTAAACCAGGTTTATGGGATTAAATTGCAGCAGGGGAGATTGAGGTTAAACATTAAGAAAGCCCCCTGCTGTAAGGATAGTTAAGTAGTAGGACAGTTTGTCTAGTGAGCTTAAGACTCTTCACCAGTGGAGGTTTTTAAGAGCAAACTGGACAAGTTCTTACCCAGAAATGTTTAAGCTCTCATGGATTCTGCCTTAAGAGGTGGAGTAGTAATATGAGGTCATGCAGTGAGATCATTTTCGATGATTTCTGTAACCTGAATTACCGTTTTGAATATGTTGGGTTAACATACAAAATTACTTCATCTAAACCACAGGCAATCACTGCTTGTAATGAATTTTTTATCTGTATAGCTTAGAAAAATCTTTATGAAATTCAGTGTTAGCAGAAAAAAAAGGAACGTATCCATTTTAAAAAGTTGGATTTTTCACCAAAGTGCTTTCCATAGGTTCTAAGGGATTGTTACTCAGGATATATCTTTGAAGACTCTTAAAGTACATTTTATCAGTGCCAAGTAATCCTAATGGCAGAGTTTCATTTTCTGTTCTCGTCTAACTTTCTTATTTTATTCTTTTCCTACTATGATTTTATTTCTAGTATGCTCGTATTTTTAAAAATGTTATTGTATCATGGCCTTCTGTTCTGTTGCAAAGTGGACCAGGTGACATTTAAGGTGACAGATTTTTTGTATGAAAATAAGGGAAGATTACCTTTTTAGCAGCTGGAAAAATCAAGTCAATAAGTACTTTGGCAATGAATTTTGAGCTAATTTGCTATGTGTGGTCTCTCTGAGCTGTACCAAAGAATGAGTGCAGTGCACAGCATGTATAATATCTGTCCTTGATGTAAGAAATCCTCAGAAATATCTAACACTGTGAGAGAGAACAGAAAGGTCTAGGGAAGTCAGGATATTGTTTCTCATGCCGCAGCCTAAGGTGCGAGCACGCAGCTGAAAGCCTTGGAATGCAGCAGGTTCTCACTCCAGCAAACATCTCAGGAACTATTTAGCTGTTGTATATCTAATAGCATACGCAGAAAAACCACAGGGAACATTTTGTTCCCATTGATCAGTCAAGACTTTATATGGAGGAAAACGTCAGAAGTGTGGTTGTGTGCGTAAGGCTGAATCTGGACCATTCAGCACTCATTCTAGATATTGAATGAAGCAAAGGTCCTGTATAGAAAAAAAGACATCTCAAAGCTTTCTCTATAGTGCATACCTATAACATAAAGAAAAGTTGAATTAAAGTTCTTTGAAGTCATTCAAGTACTCTTTAGCTTTGTCATGCTTCATGTTAGAGTCTAAGTAACAGTACTCTGAAGGGTTTTTCAAATGTATACAACTCTTCCCATCCTCCTCCCTACATTGCCAGTAGGATTTTTTTCTATCAGTCTTCAAAATAGACCTTTACCCTTGGACCTTATTTATTGTTTATTTAATTGGGAGGATTCTTTTTATTTATGTATTTGTTATTTCTTAATTGGCAGAAAGTTACTTGCAGTTGGTCTAGCATGCTTGAAGGGGTGGAGTGAAACCATCTTGTCTTTCTGCCTCTCAAAAGTTGAGGGATTCCTAAACTTCACGTTGTGTGCTCTGCTCAAGAATCCAAAAGCATCTGTTTTATAGTGTGGGTATCATCATACTGTTCATTCCCTGGCAATGTGTCAGTTCAAGTCAAGAAGAGTGCTTCCTAGAACTCTAGTCACCAGAGTGAAGTCGAGTAGAGACGCTCCCTTCACTCGTACTCATGAAACACATTCTTCATTTTAGTTTTATTATTTCATGCATCCAAACCAGTGTCCCTCAACCATCCTCTGTCTACTGTGCACAAGATCCATCATCCCTCCAGCTCCTCTTCATGGAAAAGAAATGAGGAATACATATTTTTGCACCAACTCTATAGTCCAATGTTTGCTATTAATAAAAGAATCTGGCTATCTCAGGAACTCTTATGCACTTTTTATTTCTAGAGGGTGAAAATGTTACTGAAAATCAATAGAACTACTTTTTCTTTTGCAATATCAAAGTTAATGCTGTTCAATGGAAAAGATTCAACCTTTCAGAAATGTCTTTATCAACAGCTCTCTTCTGAAACTTCACACACTGTCTTGAGAATTGTAAAAAGTCATCCCAGATATAAATACGGAAACATGTAACATTCTTAGGAAGGGTTATAAAAATGAATCAAAGCAATAGGCCTCTTGTTCCTCCAGCAAATATACCAAAAATGCAGTAGGCATCTTCCTAGTAAAAATGTAATTTGTTAGATACACAAAAGAAGACAAAGAGCCAAAACCTGCTGCCAGTTAAGTTCTTCCCAAAGCCTCTACCTCAGATTTATACTGGTGTAGTTGAGAGGAGACATTTGGCTCAAAAGATAGAGGAAGTAGTTTCTGTGCCTCCCTCTGGTTTTGAATGAAAACAAAGCCTGTAGTTTAAAACTATCCCTCTCTCTAAAATGTAAATCTCACATGATGCCACTGAAGTCACTCAATTTACTGTGAACATAGTATAGCCCATAAATTTCACTTTCTCGTCTCTGAATACATTTAGAATCATAGAATGGTTAAAGGTGGAAAACACCTTTAAGATCATTGACTCCAACCCTTAACACAGCACTGCCAAGTCCCCACTAAATCACATCCCTGAGTGTCACATCTACATGTCTTTGAATTACCTCCAGAGGTGGTGACTCCACCATTTCTCTGGACAGCCTGTTCCAGTGCTTGACAACCTTTTCAGAAAAGAAGTATTTCTTAATGTCTGGTCTAAACCTCCCCTGGCCTCTCACCCTCTCACTTGTTAGATGGGATAAAAGTCCGACCCCACCTTGCTACAACCTACTTTAGGTAGTTGTAGAAAGTGAGAAGGTCTCCCTTCAGTCTCCTTTTCTGCAGGCTGAATAATCCTGGTTCCTTCAGCCGCTGCTCATCAGACTTGTTCTCCAGACCCTTCCTAGCTTCGTTGTCCTCTTCTGGACCATCTTCAGCTCCTCAACATCTTTCTTATCGTGAGGGGCACAAAACTGAACCCAGTGTTCAAGCAGTGGCCTCACCAGTGCTGAGCACAGGGACATGATCACTTCCCTGCTCCTGCTGGCCACACTGGTGTCGATCCAGGCCAGGTGCCATTGGCCTTCCTGGCCACCTGGGTGCACTGCTGGCTCAGCTTCAGCTAGCTGGCTGCCAGCACCCCCAGATCTTTTTCTGCCAGGCAGCTCTCCAGCCACTCCTTCCCAAGCCTGTAGCACTGCCGGGGGTTGTTGTGACCCAAGGGCAGGACCCTGGCACTTGGCCTTGTTGAACCTCAAACAATTGGCCTCAGCCCATTGATCCAGCCTGGCCACATCCATCTGGTGAGCTTCTCTATCATCAAGCAGATCAGCACTCCTGCCCAGCTCCGTGTCTTACTTAGCATAATAGTAAAGCATAATTACTTTTTGAGGGGAGCAGTGAATATATTTCTGAGTATTTTATCTAGTTTTAAGATAAAATAGAAGAATTAACTCGCTGTAAATAAATCTTGGTAACATTTTCCTTGTTGATTAGCCTTAATGGGGGTGGATTAGGAGTAGGAAGAATAGAAGAGCCTAGAGTTGAAGTAAGGCATAAAGGCAAAACCAGGGCTTAAGTAGAGACTAGAGGAAGAGAAGAAACGAAAAACAGGAAGGAGCCTCGAGTAGGAATCCTGCTGCACCCAGAGCTGCAAGGTAAACCAGGGTCCATCTCCAAAAGGTCATCCCTCTGGTGCAGTCATACTGTGGGAATGGCAACGGCTATTGCTCATAGGCATTGCTCATCTCCATGATGCCACTGTGACCCTCATGTCTCACCATGAGTTGCTGTGATGATGTCATTTGTCAACTCCAGGCAGAGAAGTGTGCAGTGGTGCTTTTTTTTGCAAAGAGGTCTTAATGTCGTTTACTGTTGATGGCCTGATTCCAATCCATCTTCCTGCAGAAATGCTGAATTCTCAGTTGCTGTGTTTTATGTTGCTGTTGGTATTCATGTGTAGGGTCAGGCTGGAATGCAAGCTCAAATCTATACCCTGTTTCAGTTCTAGAATTATCTGAAGGTGATAGAATAGTATTAACATCTTCTTTGCTGAAGTGATTTATAGATTAATAATGGTAGTTGAGTGATTTATTTGACAAGCCAGTTAATCATCCAGGTACTGTAGCACAGAATTAGGTGCACAGACTTCAGGGAAGGGTCAAAGTTAGAGGTCAGGAAAGCATTTAGCAACCATAGGAGAAGGTGAAGAACACAGTAGGTGAAAGAAAAGAATATCATTAAATATTTGAGCAATATGGAGTAGTTTCTAATGTTTTTCTTCTAAATCCTATTTTGATTTTGAGAGCTCTGAGAACTTCAAGGAGCAGGAGGACTCTGAAACATAATCACAGAATCACGTAATGTGTAGTCTCTCATCCTTGATTTTTGCTTAAAGGAACACCTCCAAACACATTGAAGAGACCCAAAAGCATTGAATAAAGATGTAGAAAAGAAAACATGTTTCGGTAAGCAACAAAGGAAGAAAATTTGGGCCATATGGCTGATGCCAAACAACTATCTAAAACAGACGCATCAGCCTGTGCCTTTATACCACCAGTGTACATGTTCAGAATATATAACACTCCTTTAGGAGATTACTGGAGGCTGTTATTTGGATTTGTTTTGGGCTGTGAGCTGTTTTTTTTCAGAATGTAAAACATTTTTTATGCTGCTGAGATTAAAAAGATTTAGTGACATTTTTATCTGGAAGAAAGCCAACATCTAGATCCTCCTGGCAGATCTCGGGGGAAAGGGAGAGCTATTGGGTTAAAGATTAAATGAAAAACAGACAACTCCAAAAGAGAGAAAAGTCTAGGAAAAAGTATACCTTGGAGTTAACACAGAGAGCTGCACAGACAAATCCCGATAATTTTGAGGCAGTCATCAATGCCGCCCTTATAAGCAAGAAAAAGAAATACAGGCGAGAATTTCATACTTGATTGAAAAGAGCCAAGTGAAAGGACGCCAGTTTGCCCTGCGACTTGCAAAACCACAGGTCAGGTTAAAAACCTTCAGGAAACAATTTAGGCTATTAGCCTAGACTGGCTGGGCATTTCCCAAATCAAAGCTCTCTTTGATCATGATGCATTAGTTATTGGGGTCACTGAGGGACTAAAAGGGTTTTTTTTAAAAAAAACAAGGTACAGAGTCTTTTTATGAATAATAAAGCTGGAGATATTTGCTTGGCATGTTACAAATGCCAGAAGTACAGTGGAAAAGCTACACTGGACACACATGAAAAGAAATGCTCCCTGAAGCAAAGTAGGCATAGATTTGTTTGTGTCAACTACAAAACTTGTACTCATTCTAGATCATTTTCCTTACTTCCCCAGGACACTGCAACTAGATAATATTATATACAGGCGTTTGTTCAAATCTGGGGGTTTTTACGTACCTGATATTGGGAGACATTTAGAGGCATGTATAATTCAGGAAGTTTTCAGTGAACTTTTTCCCCATGGACTGGGAGTAATATAAGTAGCAAACAAAGACAGAAGTCAGATTCCTTTAGGTACCTACATGACAGAACCAATGAAATCTGGTTTATCACCCGCAGGACTCGAAAGTTTGTAATCTTAGAAACTCATCACTAAAATCTCAGGATTTTTGGAAGTAGACAACGCAAAAAATTAAGTATAAATTTAGTATGGAAGTCACTAACCAGCAACATACACACCACACACAAAAACCTAGTTCAGTAAAACCACAGGCTACTGCAAGCTGGAATGCAGAATTACTGTATTTTTCCCTTGTTTTTGAGGACTTTCCAAGGTATTTACTGCTGTCTGCTTTCAGAAAAAGGAGAGATGGGGATGAGGGGGACAGACTTTTCGTAGGAGTAACGATTTTAATGTAAAAGAGGGTGGATTCAGAATAGATATAAGGAAGAATTTTATCACATTGAGGGCCCAGAGAAGTGGTAGATGCCCCATCCCTGGAAGTGTTCCAGGTCAAGTTGGACGAGGCTCTGGGCAATCTGATGTAGTTAAAGGTGTCCCTCCTCACTGTGGACGGCTTGGACTCCCTTAGACGTCCACAGAATCATTCCATGATTCTATGATTCTGTGAAAATGGTTATATATTATATATTCTTTGTTCAATCCTGATACAGAATTTCCTATGCAGCGAATTCTAAAAGTAACATAAAGTGGTGATGATGTGTGTTGTCTCCCCATGTTCTTTAGAGATTCTCTGTCTGGGCAGACCCGTAATGAAAAGGAGAAGGAGACAGGTTATCCAGTCTCTGGAGGGGAGAGAAGAAATGAATACAAGCTGGCTGTTTTGCTAAGAATTCCTTAATGAGGCAAGAGCCATAAAAAGCAAGGGCAGCCCAAGCTCAAAACATACAAGCATATATTCTTCATTTTTTATTGGATTCTTGAAACAATAATAGAAATATTTCAAAGAACTGCACAAATCTAAGTAGCAGCTGGAGGATATCTGAATATGATTACTTAGTTTGTTCAATAGGTTTACATACATATTTGTTACATAAATGATTTGTGTTAGATATCGTGTTTTTACTGAGATGAGAGAATGTGCTGAGGCCCCACCACAGAAGTAAAGCAGTGACTATTCACATTAAAGGAACATTGGGTGTTTCTGAAATATACCTTGACTTGGGCTCCTGCTGTGATCAAACATTTATCTAGCAGACAGCAACTTCATGTAAAACCAGCAAGAATAAAGCAAGGATTCTGACAAATGAAATTAGAAAGATTTTTCCAAATACACAGGAAGTCTGTTAGAGCTTTTTCAGTGTAATTCCTAATATGACAGGGACTAAAGCTGAACTCTTGGTCAATCATTTTAAATTTAAACCTTCCTGGGTCATGATGCTAAAACCACTTGAGGCAGTTTTTAATGCAGAAGTCACGGAAGGAGTCGATGCAACTTAATTTGAACACCTGGCTTGTAAAATTAAGCATCAGTACTTAGAGCTGGATGGCATCGCACTGTCCTCTGACGAATGTTGTGGATATCGCAGTGCGGATGAGGCCGTAATAATGAGGTCATAGCAGTGACTGGCCAGTGGGATTTTCTTTTCCAAAAAGCAGAACGCATTATAAATGCTCACCCTATTTTTCCAAGTAATTGGAGGTGGATTTGTCAAGTTAAAAGCATAAAGTGATGCTGTAAACATAATTTGAATAAACTAGTACACACTTCACAAGCTTATTTAGGATGCCAGACCGAAGTGACTTACAGCACATCAGGTACTTTGGAATATTAATTCGGTTTCCTAATTGCCATTGTTTTGTATTCTCTGTATTTTTAAAGCACTGTGAAGTTTAGCTAGAAGTAAAAGACCTAGATATTTCAATGGAGAGCATTACCATAGCAGTTACATGAAATACTTATATATTCGTCTTTTGCCTCAGGGCATAAACTTGAACTATGTGAATTACCCTTTTTCACTGAGCGGGTTTAATTTTTGCCCAGCACTTCCCAGCTGCTGGTGGTACCAGTTTCAGTGGTACTTGTCCTCTGCTTGATGCAGTGAAATTCTTCTTTTCTCACTGTCATCTTCAGGAAACAGTGATATTACAGCCATAGACTTTCTCCTTTGCAGGGATTTGAGAAACAAGCCGTAGTCACTTTTTTTTCATCCTAGAACTTGGAGCTGGAACTTTTGTAGACACTAGCGCTTCTCCCCAGCTGCAGTCATGAGCAAACCAGTACGTTAGGTGGCAGCCACAGGTGCAGTTTTCCTTGAGCTAGTGCACATTTAGGAATGTTAAAGGAATCCTACAAATATATCAATGTATTTAACACACTGACTGACCCACAGCTGAAGATGAAAAGGTGGTTTAGACTTTGAAACAAATGCAACTGTGACCTTCTGCCAATGCCACCAAAAGAAGTTCAGCTTTTGTTTCAGTAGGAGGGAGTTTGTGCTGTGACTGCCCGTCCAGCAGGAACAGGACTATGCATGGATTCTTCCTTCTCACACATGATAGGGAACAATTCCCAGATGGGAATCGTCATTCACTTAGCAGGGCTAGAGATAGAAAAAGAGAGTAGTAAGGAGGTAATTCAACTGGTAAGACTATTGCCCTAAGTTAAATACTTCATAGTCATAAAGAAATCAAATGAAAAATAATAGACTCGGTAGTCTTCCAGAATATGATATTCTGTCTTCAACTGAGACTAATGTTGAAAACGTACAGGAGATTCCTAATTATGGATTCAACGAACCCAACATGAGTTTCAAAATGACGCAGAAATAATGTAGTATTCGAGCGCCGCTGAAGTCTTACTCCTGTGCAATGTTACACGTAATGGGCCATCTAAAAGTGAAGAAAGGATTAATGTTTTATAATAAAGTAATTGCAAAATTATATAAAATCAAAAAGACAGTTATGAAAGTCATCATTTTATGTGTGAAGGTCATTGTAGCTTCAAGGTACTGATTTTCTCTTTTGCCATCTTTGCCACCAGAAGGAAAGTGAGCAAAATGAGACTCAGCTTTTGCTCAGAAATAGACCTGAGTCCTTCCAAGGAGCACATCAGTTCCCCAGAAAAAGGATTTTTTTGGAATTATGAAACAAGATATTCATGTAATACCATTTATGCCAAACTACATTTTCATCAGAGTCAGATCCCTTGATCTGAGATTTGTTGTACTCGTCCGCTCAGTGATCACACTGTTACAATGGGTAAAGGATTCATGTTCTTCAAATGTCTCTTTATTCTAGAATATAGCAAATATAGTTTGGAATTTAGAAAATTACAGATGCACTGACTGGTTACTTTTCAAAAAATTCTTTTTAGCCTCTGCTTTTTGTAAAATATAGGAGGCTCTGAATGTATCCTGTACATTAAAATAAGCAGATACACAGCAGATGATGCCCCAGGGCTGCTTCCACACCATGGACGTATTTCCTTACAGCAACTCTCAAGACTAAAATACCCTTATATGAGGCTTCAAAAGCCAGGCAGAAGGTACCCGACACTCACATGCAAGAGGGCACAACTCTCCAGCCCTCTCCCCTTTCCCTCATGTCCCTGCAGCTCTACGCATGATTGCGCACATCTCTAAGCACGTGTATACAAACTGTGTAGGCACATAACAAACTAGGAGAAATGCATCATTTTTTTTTTGACCACAGATAAGTATTTGGGCCTGTCAGCAAAGACTGTAACTGAAGGTAAACAACAGTCCTATTGAATATTCAATTTATCCTACAGCACGTCAGGAAAAAATAACAAAGATCTCTTTTCCTATAAATAATACAGATTACTCTTTCAGAATTTCATCACTTCAGCAATGCTGTCAGAAGCATGTAAGGAAAAATGCCCTGTGATATCAGTATTTCAGACGTCACATTGACACCCTCTGCAGCTTTTTCTTTAGGCTTCAGTGGTTAGAGTGAAGATGGGTGAAGCGACATCACCTAGCTTGAGTGCTTTGCTGCCAGCTCTCATTCTGGACGAGCTTGTTCAGGGACAGCCTGAATTTCTCTCGCTCTCTCTGACATAACATTGCACTGTAGCCAACCCTCATCTCTGACTGCTCTGAGTACTGGAGAGACCAAAATAATTTGTGCCACATTTGGGAAAAGTTCTTTTGGTGCAAATTCAAGTTAGCAACTAATCACAAGTCTCCAGAGCAAAAGGGCTCATGTCTACCAATCAGATTCCAAATAATTACGTTAGAATGAGTTAGAAATGGGATTTTTTGGTTGATCCTTTCTCACCTCTTTGTTGAACGACAGCAATAGGATGACGAAGGCACAATGCCTCAGTGCACTTAGGCTCCTCACACGGCAGAGAGTTGTAACACATCTCCCTAGCAACAGGATACCGAAAGCACATCGAATTGGTCCTCTGCTCGCTGAAATTGCTTACTATAAAATACTGAATCGAGTTCAAGGTCACAGCTTCCTCTAAAAGCAGTCAGTTGTCTAGGCCTGGCATATCTGGAGTTTGAGCAGGACCGACAGCTCGGACCTTGAACGCTTTTCAGCGACGGGCGAGTTCGTATGTGCAGATGGAACTGTCTCAGATATCAGTGTAAAGCTGCCACAGAGCTCTCCTGGGACGAAACGGCTGTCACAAACCTCACTTTTTCCAGCCCAAATGCAGAGTTTAATTCTTTCATTTGTCTTCTCTAATGTATTTAGTTTCTCTAACAGCTATATTAAAGTAACACACGATTCAAACTAAGACATCCCAGGCTTCCTTCTACAGGAGGAGGGCAAGGGGGCCGGCTACATATCGCCAAGGGCAGTTGATTGTCTAATGCTCCTAATTTATTGGCACAAGTGGTATCAAAGGCCACTTCTAGAGCCGCTGATGCACATGAACTTCCCCACCCTCCTCGGGTCCCTTGGGGGTACTCTTGGCTTGGACAGAAAGGCACAGAATGCTCAAGACAAAGTAGAAGTTTGAAAAAAAATGTTTCCGGGAGAAGAATAACAAATTAACAAACGGCTCATAGGAAAAAGGGAGATCGTCAGCACGGCGCTCCTGCGTGCTTTGCAGCTTCATGCAGCAGCAGCTTTTTGCTCTGTGCTTCAACGCAACAACATAAATTCCGTTAAAGAATTTCAGTTATTTAAAAAGTGATTAGATTACAGTAATTTATTCTAGTTTTATTACAGTGTTTTTTCCTAAGAGATCCTAAAAGGTTGTTACTCTTTCTCATAAAGCACTTTTACTCCTAATAATCAATATCGATTTTACTATATCACATTATTACTTAGATTTATTTTCTTGTTTTGTGTGGAATTTAGGTATTAATATAGCTTAGAAGAAATGAGATAGAGTGCTCTGCTTCAAAATTTCACATTAAAAATAATTAACTCTTCCTCTCATTTCCAAATAACACTGAAGCATTTACACTGAACCAGACTTTTATGTTTAATACATTTCTTCTGTCCTTCTGAGTTAAAGAGCTTAAATAAATAAGGGATAACAAGGAAGCATCCTCTCACCTCAGTGGGAATCCAGCTGAAGTGAGAATAAGACTTTTCAGAAGCTGGTGGAGATACTCAGTTTGTTTCCGGTGTGATAGAAACTGTTGATCTAAACCAGGTAAATAATTTAGACAATAAAGCTTCGACCAAAACCAGTTGCCCTTATGCATTCCACCCCAAATAATTAAGGAACTTGTTTTTCTTTGTTGAGCCTAACTCGTTGTTAGCTCCGTTCTGTCCCATAGCTCCCACTTACATTTATCTGCCCCAAACAGTTTCTGCCACAGCCTACACGAAAAAACCCAACCCAAACCCTCTGGAGCAGAGTCCCCTCCTGAGTCCTGTGCAGCTCTTGCGTGCTGTGCTCTGCGGGGATGTGTTTTGCATAGCACAAGCGTGACGGCAGAGAGAAGCAGTTTTCAAAAAGATATTCAGCCTTTTACTTTCGACGTGTTCCAGGGCAAGTCATTTTTCAGTGGAAGCAGATTTCTTTTTAAGGAATTAAAGGAAGTGGAGTGCCCTGTCCTCTGCAACTAGCTGGTCTGATCCATATTTACTGCAGAGCCATCAGCAGCAATCAGGCTGAAAGAAACAGAGATTTAATTCTCTGTCTTGGAAGAAGTGGTGTCTGCTTCAGCATGGCTTGCCTTTGGGTTTTTTAAAAGCCATATACTAGCATGAAAACAAATTTATTTCCATATTTTGAATGGGTAGGAACACCAGGCCAAAACCCCGTGTTGCAATTCAACTCACTTTATACTTCTGTTTATAAATTACCTGAAAAGCATCTCTAAAATAAACAAATTATGATCATGTCAATTTTATACCATGCCTTCATATGCATTTCCAAAGCACTTTCAAACCTCACACCATGAAATTGCTTTAACAAGTGTTAAAACTCAGCCATTTCTGGTGTGATATGTGCACAGCGGTAAATGGTGCAAACAGGGCTGGATAGCAACTTAAGTCAAGAAGTGCAAAATAATCCGAAATTCTCTTACACTGCGTAAAACAAAGGGGTCTAGCTGAGGTGAGGTCCCTAAGGTACTCTTATAAGAAATAGCAACAATGTTCTTATTCTTTCAGAATTGTCAGAAGAGTGAAAAAATGTGTAAGAATTTTCTCTTTGAACTTTTCTGGTAGATTTTACAGGAATTCCCTTATTAATCATGTATCAGTATATAGTAAAGGTACCACATAACAGAAGCAGGCTGGTGCTCTGGAAACACTCCTGACTATAAGCCAGAATGTTAATGAAGGTACCTGGAGAGGTGATCTTCCAGGTCATTTCCAAACTAAGCACTAACAAGCCTCATCCTTCTTCGCAGAGGACTCGAGTCCATCTTGCACTTCTTCTTGGTTGGTTTGTCAAAGGAGAGGAGGAGGTGTTTTCACAAGAACTTCAGTAATAAAGAAGGAAATAAATCAGAACCCATTCAGTCTGTTCATATTCTGAATTTTGCAGGAAAAGGAGGACCTCATCCAAGTTTTTTTCAATATACTGTAAATATATCCATACACTTGACTGAAGTTTAGATAATACCTAAAATAGGAGAGAGTAAGTTGTACTTATCATCTGAAGTGTAGAATTTGCTTTAGGCAGCAAATTGCCTTCTCAGAATAGACTTCCAAACCACAAATGAACATCAGATGGCAGACTGCCATGGATTTTTCACAGAAATTCCTATGTATTCTGCAGGAAGGCACAGCAGAGGAATTATCATAAGGGAATCATATCTCAATGCAAACCACGCTTTACTCTGGGATCTCTGGGTGTTCTTTTCAGGAGAGACAATAGAACAGAGGCTACACTTACAGCTCTTCGTTGATGGTCCTTAATACAAAAGGTCTGTCTGAACTCTGAATCACCACTTTACCCTATCCTTACTCAGCTTTATGGACCA
>NW_009703465.1:0-4153 GCF_000703405.1 Apaloderma vittatum | reverse complement strand
TCTTTCCCTTGTAAGTCATTACAGAGTCAGTGGAAAGTAGATAGAAAATTACCAGAGCAAAACTCCGGTACTTTTGCAAACAAGAGGACAGCATGTTTATTCAATCGATTACAAAGCCAAACAGGGCAACTCACTACTTAGAATTGTGGCTTAAAATAATCCGTTGTATTTCCAGCTGGAGGGCTTTACTATCTAGAACCCCGCTATTCCTGTCTCTAACTTGCTTTTGGTATCTGTCAATAATTATTAATTGTTAAGGAATTGTGCAAAGATGAGCTTCTAATACAGAATCTGACCTCCTACTCAAATCACTATTCTGTACCGCTCCTTTAAAATTATTAGCCAAAAAATTCAAGTTCTGGCTAGCTAGTTAGCTAACCAGAAATGTGACAATATCCCTGGAAAACGAATGGCACCAATCTGCAGGAAGTTTATCTGCTGATTACCCACTAGGCTGTGGGTCTGCAACATAATCACTTGTCTTTTCAACTCTAACCTCGTTGTAGCAAGGGTTATCGCTTCATCTATGTTCTGTAATGTTCCAACCACACTATTGATTTGCAATAAATAACAGTTGCATGAGCAGACCTGGTGATACGGCTGCAGGCCCTAATTCACAGGACACTCTTTACCAGGTCTGCATGGGGCCATTTTCTGTGGCTTATGTTGGTCATCACATAATTCCCAGTGTCGTCAGTGCATTTCAGAGGTCGTAATATCAAAATAGCCACTGAAAAAATGCCACTGAACAGTAGAAATGAACCTTTTCTCATCCCTCCAAGGAGATCTGTTCTTATCTACACAGGACCCAGGACACTGAGCAATAGCTCCAGTATAGCAGTGATTTGCTATCTTTCTTTTCTTTTACTTCGCTTTTTACCTAAATTGATACTTTCCTAAATATTAGTGTTTCTTAGCTTAGACTGTAGTGCTGGCAAAATAAGAGGGACTGTGGTAATGGCTGCTGGCTGTACACACTAACAAAGTCCCCAGTGGGGCTGATGTTTTGCTCCATCTGCTGCAACCTACAGTTCTATAAGTTAGTAAGGAACAGAATTCAAATACGAAACCTATCTCCTCTGCCAGCACACAGGCAGGATTGTTTTTCTTGGACTGTGTATCCTCAATGTTTCTAAATGGAGAAGCCTTATACTTGGGCCCAGTACATAAAGTAGCGTATTTTTTTTTCCTCCAAAGGCCACTGTAGCACCATATGAACACAAAGAGTTATTTAATATATATAGAAAATAAGTTCTTTCTAAGTTACTTGTATATGAAGGTAGAATCCTCAGTGTAGATACTGTTTCTGGTCTAACAACTAAATTTATCTAATATTTTTTGTTCTAAAGCTGTTTTTGAATCAGATTTTTTTTCTTTTTTTTTGGGGGGGGAAGTTCTATTTCTAATTTAATCCTTATTTCTGTTGCTGCTTTTGCTATATCCACACATTCACCAAAGCACTAACCCATGCGAATTCCAGCTCCCACATCTGTTCAAACACCTTTACCTTCTGATTATTCACTTCCCGCAGGTTTTGGTGAAACTTAGGATGAATGGCAGGCAGTGGCACAAGACCTGGTGGAAATATTTGGATGATAATTTGCTTATAAATTCATAATGCTTTTGGGATGCCTGAAAAGCTTGCTAGCGAAATGCAATCTGTCTGAATGATGAAGGGTGTAACATATAATCTGACCCAAGGAATAGAAGCTGAGTAAATTCACATTTGTCTTGGGCAATGTTTGCAATTTGTCCTACCTGCCTAGGTGCTATGAGGACACTGAATCAAACTATTATTTTCTTTCTGTTTGGACAATGCAAATTTTGCCCCAGAGGTGGTGAAAACTTCCCACAGCTTTCGCAAGCTGGAAAGTGTTTGACCCATATGGATGAACTGGAAGTCAAATGTACATTAAGTAAGTTTCCCGGAGATACTAAACTAAGAGGAGCTGTGGATTCCCTCTAAGGTAGAGAGACCTTACAGGGAGAGCTGAACATATGAAATTTAACAAGAGCAATCAAAGTGTAACTAGATTAGGTAACTAGAAATGAGCATGAAATAACTTTACCAGCTTCTAAAACACTGAATCTCTAGTGTTAATCAGATGGCTGTCCCTGGAGTGCTTGATTCTAAAAGATGTCACGTAGTCTAATATAATTTTGATACAAACTCTTAAATTTGTTTAAATTTGTGTACTCTGACCTATTTAACATTCTCCAGAGTCTTTCAAGCACCTCTCTCTGTAGTGGTTTGTGAGATGTTCCCTTATTTTCTTGTCTCCAAGTACAATTCTAAATTTGAAAGTATAGCAAACTATACCTAGCAACGGAATAAAAAGAAAGGATCTTAAATTCTGTTTTCGTAGTTAATATGAGAGACTATTATGCTCCACCAGCTATCCTCCAATAAGCAGAAAAAAAGTTTGTATTGCACAAATGCATTCATACGAATAAAACACATAATATCTCAGGCACATTACCTGATTGGCTATTCTTTGGTACTTCTCATCACAGCCTAAGAATTATAGTCTGACAGAGTGAAATTATCAGAAGGAAATTCTCCTTTTACTCTTGAACATGCAGACCTAAAAGAAGTGAGAATGAACTTGAGCGAATTAAATAATAAAAAACGACGATAAGGCCATCAATCTTTGTTTCAATCAAAGTCATACCTAGACCCTTTTTCATGTAATTTTTTCTACACAGGTTAAGTTAAACCTCACTGAAGGAAAGTTAAGCCCCACTGTGAAGGAAGAGGAATGCAAAACAAAATGAAAAATAAAGTAGGGTGTTTGTTGGCCTTGCCTAGGAGACATGCTGCTCCTTTAATGTTCCTATGATTGCTCCCACAGACTGGCACACTCGTGGGTTAATCAGGATAGCGAGCAGCAGAACTGATTTTTTTTTAAAAAAAAAGGTAATAAGAGCCAGTTGCGTGGTAAATGGTTTATGGGTTTTTTTTAACATCAGGCTTATGCGGTCTGTGGCCAGAGTGGTCACCACCTGACAGCTTTACGGCTGAACACCAGTGAGCAGGCTGGTGTGTGACCATGCCACAAACGTAGTACGAGGCACCTGTCCTGCACTGGCTTCCTCCCTATGGATTAGAGCTAAGGCTCTGTGCCTGCATTGGGGTTGGAAATGAAATGCTTTCTCACCTTGGTTGCGATCCTCCTTTGGGTTGAGAGAGAGAAATATGAAGAAAACAGTTTGGTCTCGATTTAACAGAATAAATCCAGGCTGATGGAAGCACAGTTTTGTAACAGCCCTCTGTGTTGTACAAGGAAAAGGGAATTGTTCCCTGCGTAGCAGATGAAATGAGTCCATGCAACAGTGTCTGGTGCTGGTTTTGCTTTCCATTAACGACCTGACTGAGGAGTAAACAGTGTTCATCCCAGTAGAGATGTATTGTACATTGGAACAAAATAATCCCATCTGTCCACATTTTAGAAACCGTTTCCCCCATCTAGTCCAAAAAAATTTTATGTTTGTATTTTCTAAATGTCCAAATTTTTATTAGACTCCTTATGGACAACCTGGCAAATTGAAGGTTGCATAAAATCCACATGACAGGAGTCAAGCAAAAAACTGAAAGCACACAATTATTTTTCAAGCAATTGCTAGGGGAAACCCCATGGGACAGGGAACTGGAAGGTAAAGGGGCCCAAGAGAGTTGGTCAGTATTCAAGGACCACTTCTTCTAGGCTCAGGATCAGTGCATCCCAACAGGTAGGAAATGAAGAAAGAGCTCCAGGAGACCTGCATGGTTAACCAGGGATCTGCTGGGCAGACTCAGGTGGAAGAAGAGAGTATATAAATCATGGAAGGAGGGGCTGGCCACTTGGGTGGAGTATAGGACTGCTGTCAGAGAATGTAGGGAGGCGATTAGAAAAGCTAAGGCCTCCTTGGAATTAAAACTTGTGAGGGAGGTCAAGGACAGCAGAAAGGGCTTCTTCAAATACATCACCAACAAAACTAACTCCAGAGGCAATGTAGGCCCTCTGGTGAATGAGGTGGGTGCCCTGGAGACAGAGGACAGAAAGAAGGCAGAGTTACTGAACGCCTTCTTTGCCTCTGTCTACACTGTTGGAGACTGTCCCCAGGTGCTCAGTCCCCTGAGGGCCCAGAGGAAGTCGGGATAAAGGAGGAGCTT
>NW_009703464.1:0-22156 GCF_000703405.1 Apaloderma vittatum | reverse complement strand
AATAAATATTGCAGTATTTACAGTCCTAAGTGCTTACAAAAATCACAGGCTCTTCCAGAAGGAAAAATTATATTAGGAACTTTTTTTAAAAAAAAAATCTCAAAAGGAGAGCTTTGGGATCTTCTTTGCTGTCTTTTTTTTCAGCTGTTAAATTTCATATAACTAACTTTCCTCTGTAATCAAGAAAGGTTAAGTGTTGAAAGCTGCGATTCTGCTTTCAGAACAAGGTTTCTTTCACAGGAGATGCAGAAAACCACTAAGTATAAGACTATCAAGACCAACAACACTTGAGTATTTTTGGTTGCTTTTTACATGTGTTCATTGTAGGGTTTTCAGGGTTTTTTTATATATTATTTTAGCCAGCCATGATGTCTATCCTCTAAAATGTTCCCCAAAGGCACGGCCTTGTTTCTGCCTTTCTATATTCTTAACGTGACAACTGATCTCACTGTCGTCGGGTTTTACTGAGTAGCGGGGAATGCCGCTGGCTGCCAGTGCCTCTAGCCTAAAAGACTCTTTGCCCTAGGTAACTTGTAAATACAGGGGACAGCTGACTTGTAGAGTTATGTGGGAATTGTATAATTACGTGCAAGTAACATGAGAGGAAGAAAGCACACAAATCTTTCCTAAAGTCACTATTCTGAATTGCCATCAATCTTTGTCACTGCCTCTGTGTCAGAAGTAGATCAAGTACCGCCTGCTGGGTAACATATACAGCAAAAGGTTTAATCCTGCTAATATTACTACTGGTAGTACTACTAAATAATTTATGATACTGTAATGCAAATTGAAAGAGGCTAAAATCAGAGCAGCCCATGGTAATCACGCTACCTGAGGTTTGACTTGTTCATGTTGTCACAAGGGCTAAAAACCAGAGGAGAAGGCTGAGCTATCACATGTCAATGGACCACCCCAGCCACCCAATCTAGTGCAGAATATCATCATCTACTGCTGCATATAGCTGTTAACACATTCCTAGCAGGGTGCAATAGTTGAGATAATTTTACCTGCTCAGAGCAAACAATCTTTCACTTTGCATGACGTTGCACACTCATTGGCAGAAGTGTACAATAAATCTTGGGTAATGAGCTAAAAAATAATTGCTGGATAAAAGATTTTTTAAAATAAGGTCCACATTTAGAAAAGTAAGCGTAATACTAGGTGCTTAAAGTTAAGCATCCTTTAAGAAGGAAATAATCATGGCTTCAGTTTTTCTGGCCATAAAACGGGGGTAATGTTACATAGCCATTTTCTAAATTACTACAGGATGTGTAGAAGGGAGTCTCTACATTAGGGCACGATAGTGCTATTTTCAGTCTCTCGCCACACAATATTACGTGCAATGCTTCCAAAAACATGCCCTGTCTACACCACCACATAGTCAAGTCTCATTTGAAAAAAAAAAATAAAGGAGAGTGAATGATCAAGTACACATTACAGCTGTGCCACTGGGTCAGTAAGTGAGAAGTTAAAATAAGAAGTTCATTCAATAAAATATTGATTCTGGAAACAGATTACAGGAAATCATACCATACCACTAACTTAATTTATGAGTATTTATATTGCAGAAATTATACCAATATATCAAACTCAATGCCTTCAACCTTAGTTCAAAAGAGAATTTTATCTCTAAGCTTTAACAACAGGGCTGAAAATAATTCAGATTATATGGGCAGCATTTTAGCAGCCCATTTTCATCTTCTTTAAAAGCAACACTCTAATGCATGATGGTTAAGGATCAAGTTGGGATTATGTGGAGAATGTTAAACATATACCAAATAATACATCTGTTTTGAATAAAAGACGTTGCATAGAGTTCCAGCTCATTTTTTTCAACTCCTTGCTGTACGTGTTGTAGCTGTTAAGTGAAACCACACATGAGATAAATACATCACATCAGCCACAGATTGCTAATCAATTGTCTGACACGTTCTGAAATATGTGTGTTAAAAATACTTGGGGGCAAAGGCTTTTCTTGTTTGGACCTCTGAGCTTCTAAGAGTGCCACCACTGCCTCTAGGCTGGTGCCAGATCATTTTCTCCATGGTGGAAAAGCAGCAAATCTGATACCTTGTTCTCTGTCCATTTCCAAGAGGTGGTCTGACTGCAGTCGTATTTGCTGATCTGTCAGTCCCTGGCCAACAAACAAGTTGTTCCCAATAAGAGTGCTACTAATATACTCTCTATGATTGCTATCTCTAATGGCTTGAATATTGTTTTGAAGCAACCAATTTTTCAGAAAATTGATTTAAAAATTCTGATACTTGGATTACTTTTTAAAAATCTTCAGCTGGAATAGGAAACTGAAAACTTTCTATAGCATTTAGTTTGACAAATTTACTGTACTTGACTCACTAATTTCATTTCAATAATGTCAAAATATAACACTATAACCTATTGATGTTCAATATCTACCGTATGAAGTCTTTACGATAACAACGTCAAGAAATAGCATGACTAGTTCCTGGCAGTCAAACAAAAGCACTTTCTGTACTTAAATGCTTTCATTGAAACAAGCATTTAGCACTTTTCCTGATCCTCATAGAGGACAAGGAAAGAAGCCCCCACGTAGCATCAAATGGCTGCTGGGCATGGGATACCACTCCCTCCTCTGCCCCCCTTCCCCTGTCAGAGCTGACCTTTGTGTCCAGACCTGTTACCCACCTCCCTGGGCACATCCATGAGGAAATGCAGACCATCTTAGGGGCAAACATGACAAATACATATCACAGCCCAGTGCCCGCTCTTGCAGGAAGAGAGGCCCTCTAAAACCTCTGAGAAGGCTGCCATCAGGCCCATGGCCAAGACCCTTCTGAGGACAGGCCAAAGGCTACAGCTGCCTCTGTAGAAAGAGCTCTGCCAGCACTTGTGTTTGGCTCAGTGAGTCCCTAACACTGATGGTCTGTGGGCTGGTGGGACCTAGTGCTGCTTGCCCCGCACACTGCATAACCAGTGACTGCACCTCCCGCAGCTTACTCTAGAAGACGAGGGATGTTCTGGATCCCACAATTTTCTGTCTCAGGTGACTCCTATGCAAGAAAAGCCCAGCAAAGACCCTGAAAGGCTCCTCTGCCTCCTGAGCCTCCTTGGCCACTTCCCAGCCGATGTTATTGTAAGCCCCCTTGATGCCTGTCTAGTGTACCTGTGCCCAAAGGAGAATTGTATGAGCTCGTATTCCTCTCTTTCCCAGCAGCTAGAGCACAAAGTGGCTTCCCCTCTTACTATCAAAGAACTGATCAGAAGCCCTCGATTGGTCAGCTTGTACTCCAAGGTATACCCAAGAACACATTCACAGGCTTCCCAGATCCACATTACTTCCCAACAGAGGGGAAAATGGGTGCATATGAACACTGTGTGTGCTAAGCCTTACTCACTCTTCAGGTTCTTCCAGAATTAATTGAATTTCTGGCAACATTCCTCCTCTTTTCTTATTCTTGATACTCTTCCCATCTGCAGCCTTACCTTCCTGCCTTCACAGGATCTCTCTGTCAGCCTCCTTCAGGGACAGAGGAGGAAGGCATTTAGATTTTGATTTCCTAATAAGGAAGCCAAGCAAATGCCTGTACACTAAGGAGCCCCAGAGATGCCAGCTCCCGGGAACATGACCATTCCTATATCAGCAGGTATCAGAGACAGAAAGCTCAGAAAAAACATAATCATTACCTATCACTCAGACTGATCCTGAGCTGACCTTTGAATATTTTTTCACTGGTGTCATTCTCTGTGGTTTTCTGATAACCTAAGGCAGATACATATGATGACAGAAGAAATACTTTGAACCTGATGTACTGCTGAGTTATGGGTTTGTGCAGTCCTTTTGCTGTGACTGAAGCAGGAGAGAGAGTTCTTACTCTCTGTAGTATCTGCTAAGCACCAGGGCCATTTGCAGTCCCACTGGGATCTGGCTGCAGACCTAGCTCCTTTCTCCTGCACAGAGCAATTGTCCTAGTAGAGACTCTTTGACACAAGAAAGCTGCCAGTGCAAGGGTATAAAGGCTTGGTTTTTCTGAAGGAAAGAAAACCTAGTCACGTCAGCAAATGTTCCTGCTGCCAGTGGAAATTGGCATGAACAATAAATGTAATTTCCAGCGGAAAAAACCCACAAAAGTTATGGAGTGGGAAGTTTTTAAAGAGGCTATTGTGGTCCAAAGGGACACATACTAACAGCCCTGCCAATAACTCTTACTATCTTCTCAGCATTCTGTTGTCAGCATCTTTATCTCCTCTTTGTTCTCATACAAGGTACATCTCAACTACTGGCCTAAGCAAGCTTCAGACTAGGATCTGCCTGCCGTTACTATCATTGTTGCTGTTACACCAGTACAGCCACAACAGTGGATCTCTGTAGTGTGGGTGGAAGCTTTGCCAACTGAAGGGGAATTCATGCCATTGTAGTCACGTCAAGTTCTGAACCCAACAGGTTAAACTGGCAGCAGCCTTCTCCTGGCAGCACAGCTGTGTCCACACCAGGAACTTTGATGGCTGAGCTCCAGCGGGCAGATGGTTTTGTGTTTTTTTTCCGCACACAGGCTAACATCATCATGTGAGCAAAACTTTCTAATGTAAGCCTGGTCCTAAAAGGAACATCTCCAACACTGATCTAAATGTCTCTGCTGCCTTTGCATGTATTGATAAGCTTGCTTGCCCCTCAGCTCCGACTATTAAAAAAAAAAATGTTCTCCAAAAAAAAAGGAGGTAAGAGCGGTGTTGCTGATGGATCACAGGAAAAGTCAGAATTGATTCACTATTTTTTTCTGTGGCAGCAGCTGCTGCACTAACAAGGCAGTCAATGAAGTTTCTTCTTACTGCTGATATACAAGAGACATGGGATCATGATGCACATTAGAGAAGAATCAGCTTCAGCTTTGGAAAGCAGGAAAAAAAATACTCACTTTTTTTAAAGCCTGTAGAGCCACTGCCATGCAAAGTCTTTTTTAAAAAGGCATTTAATTAATTCATTTAATTGCTGGGCTTAGAGATGTCCTACTTTCAATTATGGTAGCAGGATGGGAAAGTTACACAAAATTAATATGCATTTAGAAATTAAATAATACATTGAACATTAATGCCAGATTAGCTGTTTATTTGTTGATATTTAGTATCTTTTTGCTATAGAACCACATTCACCTTGCCAGAAAAAAAAACCCACATCTTTTTGCGTGAAGCTCCTTGGAAAAATAAGATAAGATGGAGATGTTACACAGTTTGATAAACAGCTTTGGTATGAAACAAAGTAATGCAAAAGAGCTTTTCATGTACCTCATGTTAGAAATGACAGTTCGTTCTTCCTTATAGTTACATGCAGGTTACTTCAGTATTTCACTTTGAAAAGCCACACTATATCCAGCCTACCACACTCCAGAGAGTCAGATAAAAAAGATTAGTCAACAAAAAAGACAAAAAGAACAAGCAAGTAGTGTGTCATCCCTATATATATGTCAGGCTCATACCATTTTACCCATCACTGTTTTGAACTGCTGTCACCAAGTACATCCTCCACTATTCTTAAGCGCCTTGTAGTCTTTTACAGGTATTTTTTCTGGTTCCCTTGATTTAAAAAACAAAGCAATCTTCACCGAGAGAAATTCTGTAACACATGTGACAGATATCTCAAAAAAGGACCAGTCAGATGTCTTAAGTCTTGTGTCAAATAAAGAAAAGCAGTGCTAATGCAATATTAATACTGGCCATTTTACAAATCGGGAAAATGTAGAAGACCTTGAAACATAAAATGAGACTCTTTGTATTCGGGTGGTATATTACATGTGTTTAACTCCTAAACATGTGCATTAACCTATTAACTGTTATTTTTAGTGAAAAATCATGAAATGTACAGGATACGTAAAGCATAATTAAAGTCACACACCTGTAAAAATGCTATCTTTTGCATTTCCTGACCTAAGAAAAGACTTGAAAACTGGATATCTTCATAAAATTTGCAAAATAGTACATCAATAATAACTCAGCATTATGTAAAGTTAAAAACTGTTGCCAAATATTAAGGCTGCCAAGTTAAGACTGCCTTGTAGATAACCAATATAATGGTGAGTTTTTTTCTGGTTATTAACTAATTCACTGAAAATGAAGTTTTCACAAATCAAAGCAATCCTTAACTAATGTCAAATCTGGCAAACACATCTGAACATTTTTTTTCAGTGACCAACATCCTTTGGCTCTATGAATACAGTAAATGAAGAGCATTCAAGAGCATGACCTCACAGGACAAAGGTTAAGGCATTTGCCTCTGGGTTGGGATATCTATTCTGCAGTTTCTGTTCCAGATTCACTCAAGAGGGGATTTGACTATTTTCTCTTTTACTTCTCCAGGTAACTACTCACTGAGCTACTAGTAAAGGGAGTGGGGAAAGGAAGAGTAGTGAAAATTACCATTTATTCCTATTTATCCAGATCACAGAATGGTTAAGGTTGGAAAAGACTCTTAACTGAGGTCCATCAGCACAACGTCTATATGTCTTTTAAACGCCTTCAGGAATGGTGACTCCACCATTTCCCTGAGCAGCCTCTTACAGTGCCTAACAGCCCTTTCAGTGAAGAATTTGTTCCTAATATCCAATCTAAATCTCCCCTGGTGCAACTTGAGGCAATTTCCTCTTGTTTTATCACTTGTTACTTGGGAGAAAAGACCGATCCCCCAATTCACTACAACTTCCTTTCAGGCAGTTGCTATGCAGTTGTATCACTCTCTCTTTCATTAAAAGTGGACAGAAATACTTTGTATAGGACACTTTTGTTAATACGCCATTATTAAAATATTGCAGTTTGACTCTGCCTGAATCAATGTTTAAAACCTCAGCATGGTTGCTGAAATTAAATCATCATTTATTTACCTGAGTTTTTTCAATCAGTACCTTTAGTAATGCATTTTCTCTCATCCTTTAGAAAAAAACTGTCTTGCAGAACCCTGCCACATCCAGAGAGGCATAAAACGATCCTATGCAGCCAAGATGCAAAAGTCTCATTGCTATGCGTATGCACGGACAGAAAGCAGAAACAACATTAACAGTCAATAATGAAGAGCAATAACACAGAGCCTAGCTTTTAACACAAAGCACAGGTTACAAGCAGAGTAGCCAATGTATTCATCACATAGAAAAGCACTTCTATATATAATGCCCCCAAAAAAATACATTCAGCATCTGGACTGCCTGGACCAGGTACATGGTGACTGATCGGACTCTGACCACCCACCTTTGCTGAGTGCTCCTTCTTCAGCTGCATTTAGAATTAATCCCAGATGATCCAGATTAGAGGGAGCTGAAACTCAGATTAAATATAAACTCAAGAAAATTATATTAGTATATTTTAGATGCTTCTAAAACAGTCCAAGTCCATTTAACTGACCAAAGGATGTTAAATCACAGCAAGTAAACAAAGAAGGGACTTAGCTGGGAACCTGTTTTTCCAGGGTTGGTGGACACCTTATACATTTTACTATTTTCTTTTCTTTCAAAAACTTCCTAGTTTAAACCTTTTAAGAAAAAGCTCCCTTTAAGATGTGGGGCGAAAAATCTTCTCAAGAATCAGCAATACTCTCTAGGGGGTTTTTTAGGCAATTTTGATTTTACAGTTTCCTCTTCACATTGGATAAGGATCTCGGGTAGTGTCAGAGATCTGGTACGTGCATAAGATCTTGGCCCTGGAATATCAAGTTGTCATAGCTACTTTGAATGGTTTCTAAACATAACCAAATCCTCCTCAAGACCCTTACAAAGTTTAAAGGGCTCTTCTGCAAAAGCTGTTTTCCGAGTGTCTCAAAGCAAGTGTCTGGTTTGCCTATACGCATCTGTACAGCTAATACAAATAAAAGCAGTCATTGAATCAATGACAGGGCAAATTTAAAAATAAATACATAAAATACATAACAATACATAAATCTACATGAATAAATAGTCAGATAGATAGATGAAAGAGTGAATTAATTAATAAATATAGAAATGATAGATAGACAGATAGATACATAGATAGACAGACAGATGGATAAATGGACCCCAGGACTGTTTAAGAATGGCATTCCTCATAGCAGCACATTTTCATAGTACACATGCATTTTCTATTCAAAAAATGAGCTTGCAAGACTGTGTGTGTAACCCAGTTTTTCAGGTAGAGTTCTTGTCATTGTTCTTTTGAAAATAGTATTTTCTAAAATTATGAAATAGGAAAAGCGTGGGAGAAAAACACCATAGACCAACTAAGAAGAAAATTATCTAATTCTTTGATGCAGATTATGCAATAAATTCTGGTTTGGTCACAGTAGTGTAAAACTCAAATAAATTCATCAAAACTGAAGAAGCTGAGCCTGAATTACATCAGACAGCTGAGAGCAAAGCAAGACCTTGAGTTTTACATTTTCTTCATCTCTCCTATAACAAGAAGAATCATAAAACAGCAGCTTAACATCTCTGGAAATACATGGAGAATTAAGCAATTTTCTTATGAGCCTAAAGATGGAAGAATGTTTTAATTACCTTTATGAAGGTATAGTTATAATTTAGAATATGGTATTATAAACCCTCTGACACAGGAGAAAGCAACATTTTCCAAACTGTGTTTTACCCTAGATCTTCAGGTTAGTCTCTATTCTTTTCTGCTGTCAGTTCTGTTCTCTCATCTGCAAGAGCAGAGTAAATCTTAAACTTGAGCTGTTAAAAGAAGAACTGGGATTGTTGATTCCCAAGGTAACTACAGAGAATGTTCATAGCAGAGAATACAAAAAGGGAAATCTAGTAAATGGAAATTGATTTGGAACAAGCTGTTCAGCAAGAAATATTGCCATGAAATACTGAAATACAAAAAAACCCCAACGCATCTTAGTAGGTTATGTCTGCTTTGAGTAGGAGGTTGGACCAGAAGACCTAAAAAGTCTCTTCCAACACAAATCATTCTATGATTCTAAACAAACTGGACTTCTTCTTGTAAGCGTATTTGTTCAAGAGATTAAAAGATATTTTTAAAATTATGTTGATTGGATAGGTAGTTATTACTATAGCAAAATTTACAAGTAGTGACTTACAAATAGTGAAAATATTACTTCCTCAGGAATACAAAAAATGATGGCTTTATGGTTTGGTCATACAAGTAAAGTCTGGTCAGAGAAAAATATAACTGTTCTAACATTTTCCCTAAGCCGATGAAGCACAACTTTTTGGTCATGTATATCATGGTTTCTCTCTCAGTTGAAGTCCTCTTGTTGTATTCCAAAAGACACAAGAAAACAATGTTGTTTAATACAAAATTTCATTAAAGTTTTACAGTAAAGACCTGTTGGAAAATGTTTCACTGTATAACATCTAGGAAATTTACTCTTAAAATAGAGGGGTTGGACTAGATGATCTTCCAAGATCCCTTCCGACCCCTAACATTCTGTGATTCTGTCATATGAATCACTTATGAACTGGGCACTTAATTTTTATTGCCTTGTTGGTTAAGTTAATTACATTAAAACTGCTGGCAATTTTTCATCAAAACAGGAGAATATTTTACCATATTTTTTACTTTTTGGTCCCCTGGAATGCAGTGGAAAGTATCACAAATGTAGACAGAAGAGCTTTATTAAATGGCAATATTTGTGCTCGTAAATTCAGTCTCAAATACAGTTGCCATAAATCAACAATAAAATGGAATATAAGGCTGCCATTCAGGTAAAGTAGTGGAATTTGCCATAGTAAGGTAATGAAAAGAGGAATATGTTAGAGGAAGCTTTAACTTCAGATGTGTATTAGGTGAAAAACAAGTAATACATAAAGCTTTTTCTATTGATTCCCCTGTTGTACTTGTGTTACTTGACAGTGCTTTGGGGTTCCAGTTGTGGATATGAACATGGTTAGGTGAGGTGCTAAACAAAAGCAGTATCAAAAGAGTCCCGGAGACTCTGCTGATGCCAGAGTGTACAGGTCCAGTCTTGCATTGCTTCCCTGCCTGAAAATCCCACTGAGATTTCTAATTCCATCATGCTCAATGTAATATCCACTGAGAGAATCCCTTATTTTTTTAAGGAAAAGGTTATATTCAAAACGGACTATGTCACACTAATTCGAACATTAAATACAGTATTTCTTCCTAGTGCAGTTAGAATATGCCCAAAGAGATTTGTTGGTAAAAATCTGGTAATTTATGTGCAGATCTATAGTTCTACGAGTTATTTTGGTATTCATCGTATCTCTCTCTGTGTTTTCCTAGTGTTCTGATGTGAAGATCAGTTTCTGTATCTTTACTCAAGTCCCTGAATCAGCAGCAGTTCAGGTCCTGAATGTATGGAAGGTAAAACTGGCTGTAGTCATTATCTGTGAACTGCTTTCAGTGATGGAAGGTAGATACCAGATCTTGTGTTTAACAAGATGCAATTATAGAGCATTTTAACTCTTCTGACTAGAAGCAGCAAACTTCTATAGACTTTATAAAGGAGTTTAAGCTTCTGCTGATAGTTATCCTCTAACAGTTGGGAGCACTTTTCACCCACAACACTTGGAACTGATTTATACGGTACCACTATGGTCCTAAGAGATATCCGGTTAAGATACTCTTCAGGATCGAGTCCAAAGCACAGGGAAAGGTTAATCAACTGCTATGAAATGTGCAAGTACCATTATAGAAGTATTTTCTGTTTTCTCTTCTTTCATCATGGCTTTGTTGGTAGTGTTTATTTTCTCTCCAAAAAGGCCACAGGTTAAACCTTCTCACAGAAAAATATGTTTCCTTTGTATGGTTTTATAGATTGGTGGTTTTGGCTTCAATTTCCCTGAAGTACATCCTTAAACATTTTTAGACCTTTTAGAACTTTTTACAAGGAGCAGCAGATATTTCCCAAGATAATGGAAGCACAGAGACAACAGAAGTCTCGTTTCTCACCAAGATGCATACTGCCCTTTCTCACTTCTTTTTTTGTTTTGTTTGGGTGTTATTTTTTTTCCTCTTCAATAATGATCACCTGCATGGGAATACGGGTTCAAAAGATTGGTCTGTCTTTCTTCAGATGAGGGCAGCTTATCACCAACATTTGTAAACCTGGGCCACTACGCAAGATAAAAACACCAGCTATAAGGACAGTTCCTCTCCTGAAGAACTTACAGTTAAGTGTCTGACAAGAGACCACAGCTGGTCACAACACATACACCAAAAAAAAACCAAACAAAAACAAAAAAAAAAAAACGAACAAAACAGAAAAAAAGAGGCCTGTAGTGGTATTTGGCAAGAGATCAGGTAAAGCATCACTTGGAGAGTACTCCTCTGTTAGAAGATCACTGACAAGACCTGAAGGACTACACAAATGCTGTTCAGTTGTGCTTACCCAGCCAAAATCATGTTTCCTTCATTGTGTCCCTGGGAGAGAAGACAGAGTGCTGTGCATGTAACAACTTACCCTCAGCACTGTCTCCAGGCATATCAAGGATAAGACAGTCATCAGGAGCAGTGACCATGTTTTTTTCAAGGGCAAGTCATGTCTGACCAACCTGACAAGCCTTTTATGAGGATGTAACCAGGTGGATAGATGATGGCAGTACAGTGGATGTGGTTTATCTGGATTTCAGTAAGGCATTTGACACTGTTACCCACAGCATCCTCACAGCTAAACTGAGGAAGTGTAGTCTGGATGATCAGACAGTGAGGTGGATTGTGAATTGGTTGAAGGAAAAAAGTTGGAGAGTTCTGGACAACAGGACAGTCTAGTTGGAGGCCTGTACCTAGTGGAGTCCCTCAGGGGCCAGTACTGGGACCAGTGCTGTTCAATATATTCATCACCGACCTGGATGAGGGAACAGAGCTCACTTCCAGCAAGTTTACTGATGACACAAAACTGCAAGGAGCAGCTGACACAACAGAAGGCTGTGCTGCCATTCAGTGAGACCTAGACAGGCCGGACAGACAGAAAGAAATGTTATGAAATACAAGGGCAAGTGTAGAGTCTTGCATCTGGGAAAGAACAACCCCATGTACCAGTATAGGTTGTGGACTGACCTGTTGAAGAGCAGTGTAGGAGAAAGGGACCTGGGGGTCCTGAGGGACAGCAGGATGACGATGAACCAGCAATGTGCCCTCGTGGCCAAGAAGGCCAATGGCATCCTGGGGTGTATTAGAAAGGCTGTGGATGGTAGGTTGAGGGACGTTCTCCTCCCCCTCTCCTCTGCCCTGGTGAGGCCACACCTGGAATATTGTGTCCAGTTCTGGGCCCCTTGGTTCAAGGACAGGCAACTGCTGGAGAGAGTCCAGTGCAGAGCCACAAAGCTGATGAAGGGAGTGGAACATCTCCCTTAGGAGGAAAGGCTGAGGGAGCTGGGTCTCTTTAGCTTGGAGAAGAGGAGACTGAGGGGTGACCTCATTAGTGTTTATAAATATGTAAAGGGTGAGTGTCAGGAGGACAGAGCCAGGCTCTTCTCAGTGATGTCCAATGACAGGACAAGGGGCAATGGATACAAGCTGGAACACAGGAGGTTCCACAAAAATATTAGGAAAAAATTCTTCACTGTGAGGGTGACAGAGCCCTGGCACAGGCTGCCCAGGAAGGTTGTGGAGTCTTCTTATGTGGAGACTTTCAAAACCCACCTGGACACATTCCTGTGTGACCTACTGTAGGGGATCCTGCTCTGGCAGGGGGGCTGGACTAGATGATCTTTCAAGGTCCCTCCCAGCCCCTAACAGTGTGTGATTCTGTGACATCCCAGCAACTCAGGAGTACAAAGAGATTTTGTTTTGAACCCTGGGGCCCCTATACATCTGCAGAAGGAAACATTCCCAACCTTCACAGAGTATGGTATTTTGAAGGATTTTTCTACTTTTTTTTATGTTCTCTCACTTAATTCTTTTAAAATGCCACCACCAAGGAGGGAAGAAGATCAAAATATGAGAACTTACAGTTCTCTGAGGTCTCGCAGGTGGAAAACTTGGGACAGCTAGAGAAGAAGATTGTTTCCTCATTTCTTCCTCTTCTTACCTCTGCCTTGCAACATAGTGACTCTGTACTCTTGGACTATTTTGATTTGAGCTTAACTGCAACCAAATCCTATGCAACTAGTCTGCTCCAGTAAGGGTAAGCTAAAAGGCCTGGTGAGGAAATGCTGCTGAGAAACATCTGTGCTTTGTTTTATGCAACCGAAGAGTTAAAATTATTTTCATAAATACCATAACGTATAAAAGCTGTGAACACCCAACTGTAGTGTCAGACTTCCAAATTGTATAAATCTATTTGTCTCTCATATTAGTAAATGTTATTTGAACAGAAATAGCACATTGTAACAGCCTAACAAGAAGCAGTCTTTCTGATGACGTTTGAGCCTTCTTTGCTCCAATGTATGGAAATATTTAAGACTTAAAAGATTTATATTACAACACAACACTTAAAATGGCTCGGTCCTGTTCCCAGTAAAGTCAAAGAGGATTTTACCGTCAGCTTCAATGGAAACAGCATAAGGGCCAGGAGGCATTTTAACATGTTTGGGCTTTTTTTTTTTCCTATTTTATTCCAAGAGTCAAGAAGTTTCTTCAAAGCCTCCCCTCCCCATCCCTCAAAAAACAGCTGTCAAGGGTCAGTCACTGTCATGGCCAAATATTAATTTCCACTGAGACCTCTGCACAGGTAAATAAGCTCTGAACATCACAGTTCCACCAAACACAGCATAGTGGGCACAGAGAAACAGTGTATTTCTAAGGCTATTATTGGAAACCTCCTGTTGTCTTTTAGGATCCTTTCTCATAATATCCAGCACACTACCTCATTTGCTCCGAGATAAAAATTCTCACCTTAAACACACACTTCAAAGATGAAACTCAGCATAGACTAGTAAGAGAGAAAATCTGATCCTTTAAAGGGATTTGAGTTTGAGTAAGCTCAGCAGCCTTTGATCGATTTTCTTTTTTTATGACTGATGCCAAATTAAATTAGATAAATTTTTTTAATCCATGTTTCAATTTAAGAAATGCAAGCACAAACACCATTTCTCTTCTACTAACTTCCAGCATTTAAATATTTTCCTTTACTGCTTTTTACTTTTTATGCTTTTTTTTTAAAAAAAAACTTTTTAGGTCATGCATTTTGCACTTTTGCTGAGCCTTAAAGTGATATGTGAACAGCATATTTAGCTTCTGAATAAAAGCTTACAGGAAACATAGAAATGACATATCCTAATATTTAGTTTATTCTTCCTTCTTCTGTTTTTGGTTTGAGTTTTTTTCCTTCTCTACTGTCTTCTAGATATTCCTCTGCTACAATGCCCTAAATAGGAATGTAATAGCAGAAAGTTTTCTCTAAAGCATTCTCTGCTGCATTTTTTACTTGATGTTTGACATCCCTTAAAATATCAACTGCATCAGGACAGAACAGTTATAATCCAGGCAAACTGCGTATCTGCCCATCTTTTTAACTGCATCCATTAAGTTTATCTGACCAGAAACATTTATCTCAAACAGATGGTTTTCAACTAGGACATCTAAAAGCTGAAATGAAATCTAAAAACCCCACAGGAAAGAAAAAATGACATTTCTCAGTTAACTGTGAAGTTTCATATATTTAAAGAAAACTAAAGGAAAACTAAACTTGCAATGAAGTCACTGAGCTGAATCAAAGGTTGGGGTGTTTTTACTTGCTGTTTTGATCAAATATTTTGGTAGAAATTTAAGCATTGGTTAATATGAAATTAATTTTACAAAAAATCTCAGATACAATAATAATAATTACTATTATTATTTATCTTACTTTTTGTTCTGATCATTTTTATAGAGTTAAAAGCTCTGTTGCAAAACTACCTACTGTGTACATGTCCAGAGCTCACACTGAGAGGTTCTTGATCTACTTTGGTATTGCTAAATGTAGAATAAATATATTGGTAGTGAAGAAAATCTGTTTATATGCTTCCTAAAAGTTACATTTTTAAAAAAGTGAACATTTTCTAATGCATTAGTAAGCATCATATTTGAATGGGAGTCACCTAATATCAACGTTCAGGCCTGTGTTTTCTCTTATTTTTAATACCTAAGCAATGAGTAGTTTCTGAAATACTTGCATTGTAGTTTTCAGCTGAGCACATTTCAGCGAGTAAGTGGGAGACAGATATGTAGAATAAGCAACTAAATTGCTTCCTAAATATTCCAGTGGGAATGAATACTCAAGAAGTCAACTGCTCATCATAATCTGGAGTATGATATTTGAAAACAAGCTGCTATAATAAATAAATAAAATAATAATAAATACTTGCATACCTGCTCTTCGTTGTAATTTCTGTCCAGTACTTTTATATATATACACATATGCCTACACACATACATACCATGTATGAATAAAACAAGATACACTGAAAAAAGCCTTACAGATTGCATTCTTGATTTTTTTTTTCAGTGGATAATCAACCTGGATTGCCATGAAAACTGTCTCAGTGGGTGAGCAGCAATATTTGCATATGCAGGTTAACACAAGAGATGCTCTTCCTTAAGTTTAGGGTTTGTAGTCCCCTGTCAGTGCTAAACTGTTCTGTAATTTCCTGAAGTATTTGCTGTTTGGGCTGAGGTTACTTATTCTTCTATTACCCTTTGAACAGTGGCAAATTCTAGGGTGATACTTCTCTCCTACCAGTTGAAAAGCAGTGCCAGACCCATCACCATCCCATACGTGTGCAGTTGTGCATATGCCAGCCTATAGGTCCAAGAAGTAAGGATGTAACAACACAGCTTCCAACATGGTCATTAAGGCACAGAAACACATCAGGCACAAATATGCTGTCCTCAGAACATGCTCCTGTCACAGCTGCCATGGGAAACCTAACTTTGAATTTCCTTAGATCTCACTGTAAAAACACACACACACACACACAAAAAAAACAAAATAAAAAACCCCACTTCGACTGTATAGCATTAATAGTGGAGGGCTGGCTTTGCTTCCTTTGGGCACAAAGCTAAACACTACAGGTGTTAAACCGAAATAGTTTTGAGTGGTTTACCCGCTTCTCTTCCTCTGTTGTGCTTCAGTGTTGTTCTGTTTGAAGAGCCCTAAGTGACCCTTTAAGCTTAAACACAGCCAGACAAACTTTTATCCCAGACAATTATGAGGGAAAACATGGTAATGTCACGCAAACGTGATCCAGTGACTTAATTAGAAGCAAGCTAGCAGGGACGGAAAGAAGCTGTAAATCTCCGGAGACTCCTCGGGGGGCTGTTGCGGGAGGGTGAAGCACTTGCAGCGCTGGGAAAGGGCAATACAAGGGCGGCAAAAATGTCCAAAAAAAACCCCTAAACCCACCAAAAAAACCCCACCACAATTCATTTTACAGGGGGAAAAAAAAAAAAAAGTTGGAAGAAAGCTGTATATTTTTAAAGGAAAAGGTTAAAAAAGCCATTAGGGAGAGAGCCCGAAGAGTTAATTTCCAGCAGCGCTTGAAAACAGGCAGCAGCTTGGGAAGGCTCCCGGCGCCCTCTGGTGCGAGGCAGCAGCAGTAGTGGAAATTTCCTTTCGAAACCAGCTTTGTTTCGAAGTTCAGACAGATTAAAATGACTCTTAAACGTGCCAGCGGGTGAGGGGTAATTCCCCCGAGCGACGTGGCTGGAGCAGGAGGAGCCTTGCTTGGGGAACAACTTAGTTTGGGGGTTATGGGGATGCTTTATTTTTTATTATTATTTTGTCTTTTTTTTTTATTTTCAGGAAGAAATTCTCCTTATTTCGGCTCCGGAGTCTGAAGTTGAGCCGGCTGCAATATAAAGAAAGGAGCCTTGAAAACCGGGCTGTTAATGAAAACGTTGCAGGCTCCTCGAAATAATGGTTGCAGCGTGACAAACATCTTTTTTAAAAAAATAAATAAATAAATGCACGCCTGTTTCCACGTGGTCTGGAGTTTCCAAGGGAGGGCTAGCCTATACGAGCAGGGAGAAGTGCCTTCTTCCTACATGACTTTAATACTAAACGGGAAGTGTCTCAGAAAAAGGGGGCCTTCTTAATTTCAAGCACCTCTCCCTTAAAATTGAAGGACGCTGCCTAACTCCAATCGACTGCCAGAAGAGTAAGGAGCCTATTATACTATCAAGCTGAGAATTCAGATTTTATTTTTTCGATCTCTACAATAAATAACAAGTAATTTCTAGCTGCTTTTGAGAAGAAAAAAAGCACACACACAACAGCCTACCTATAAACGAGAAGTGGCCAACAGCTCAAACTGGGAGAGCAAACCCCAGGCTTGTTTCTTTAGGTACCTGTTAGAGAAACACTCTCTGGTTTTAACCCCTAATAAAAAGGAAGTAGGGGTGTTTCGGGAAGGGAGGGGTGGAGACAGATTCTCAGCTTATCTTTACCATCTCTTTCTCCTTCATTCCTAATACCTCTCAAAATGGCCCAGACGCATCCTCCAGCCCCTTCAGGAGACATGACAAAGAGCAGGTACTCTTTTTTAGTAGGGAGTGGACCGCCCCCCTCCTCCCCTCCACGGTGGAGAAGCCCCGGCTTGCAGGTCCGTCCCCCGAGGTGCTGTCCCGTCGGGGTGGGTGATGGTCCCCGTCGCTACCTGGTTACAGCAATGATGTTAACGGGTTGGGGTTTTTTTCTAAGTCGCCTATCCCGCATATCTTCCTCTCTACGTCCTTTCCAAGCAGGCAACAGGTTTTGCGTTTCTCCCTCAGCTAATGATAAATTTACGTTTAAAAAAAACAAAACCACACACCAAAACCACGTACTTTTTCTTTCCTTTTTCTTAAGCAGTTTTTTGTGTTGTTGTTGTTTTGGGGTTTGTTTATTTTTGTAGAGAGAGGTTTGGGTTGCTGTTCGGGTGGGGTTTTCTTAATGCATAAGTGCTTTCAACCCTGACAACGCTTGAGAAAGTTTGGAAAAATAAGCGGTAAGTCACTGACGGCCGTTCTGCTTTTTGCATACAAAGCTAAACACATTTCCTTGGGAAAAAAATATATATACAAAAATAAACACAATTTATTTAATAAAAGCCAGTAGGTTTCTGTTGTCAAAATGCAGGCGAGGATCTGCACCTAACCTGGTTTGTAGACTTACACACATGCGACTCTTCTACCCCAAGTTTCCCATCGAGGTGCTTTAAAAGGGAAAAGAGAGTTTTTTAGTACTTTTTCTTTTTAATTAAAGTACCAGTTTGGCAGCAAGCGATAAGTCAAAGCAAACGGTCGCCGAATATTTGTAGGAAGGGTCATGTAGGCGGATTTGTCCTATTAATAGGACACAGGAAGAGCCGGGAGAACAGACGCCTACCCTGAAGACAACGTGGGATGTTAATTTGGGTAATAGATTAAGGACAGACACTGAAAATCAGTGCTTTGTTGATGCTCGAAAGTATCGTTATTTCGCGTTAAATAACATTTTAGAAGAAGCTCCCCGGCTTTTCTGCTGGAAGCATGAAGGATTATTTGCAAGCCCTAGTAAAATGCGGGAGGGTGGGGGAAGACGAAGAACTAATACAGACTACAGGTCCCTGTTAGGAAGTTAATCAACATTACAGATTATAAACGTTCAACTACCACGGGCTGCTTTGCTGCAATTAGTTTTAAATCATAAACATACAAGTACAGGAAATAATTATGAGACTACATCGATGTTTTTCCGGAAATTACTGAAAAGTAACAGACCATTCCCGAAAACCGTCAGTATCTTCCACGGAAGCCTTTTGACGCTGAAGGACTGATAGTCAGCGGCAGGAGGGAGAAAAAAAAAAGGAAAAAAAGAAAAGATGGGGGCGAACCACTGTCCCCGTGCTTAAAAGGCAACATGCGATACTTTTCTAAAAATTCCGATCACCCAATTACTATTTTTGTAGCTAAAATATCGGCTGAATACGTATATGTTAAAGATCTCTTAGTACGACGCTGTTACAGACGTACGGAATATTTAAAATATAACCTTAGCAGTTTAAGAAGTAAGCATTTTAGGTTAAAAACTGCGATAGCTATCAATATTCTCTAATTAGAAAGAATCGATTTTAATTAATTCTTTTCACAGCAGAGACTTTGCAAAACAAGGTTTCAGTATTTTTGCTTATAGGTGCATTACGGGGTTTGGTTTTGTTGTTTGGGGTCTTTTTGGTTGTGGGTTGTTTTGATTTTTTAATTCGGGCTTTTACTGGTTTGTATTTGGTTTGTGGCGAGTTTGTTTCGTTGGGTTTTGGGTGGTTTTTTTGTTTTAAATTGCCTACTTTGGATCTATGCTTATTACCTTCAATAAGAATTTCCAGAAGAAAAAATAAAAATAAAAACATGGAGGAGGTGAGGAGGGCCTGACTACACTTCTCTAATGAAGCGAAGGACAAAACTTCTATTGACTTAGGCGGGAACAGAACGAGGCCCTACGAGAATTACTGCTGGGTGCCCTCCGTACAGGAGTCGGGTTTATTCTCCTTTCAGCCTTGCGGGAAAGGGCTGGACACCTGCCCAAACACAGAAGATACAATTCCCCGACTCGGGCGCATGTACCTTCCCGGGGCAGGGCTGTTAAATCGGGGAGGAGCCGCTGCTCATTCCTCTCCCCGAAGCCTCACCGGCGTCTCTCTGCACCCTCCCCGCCGGCATCCCCGCCTTCGCGGCCGTGGAGGAGGAAGGAAAGCGGCCACGCGTGGCTGCTGCAGCGGTAGTCACCTCGCTTTGCGGGGGCAGGACGTACGGACAGCGGGACCGACCGACGGACTCGGGCTGGCAGCCGGCGTGCTCGCTAATGTCGCGGGCAACTTGCGTTCCCATGCAGTGGGAACAAGCCGGGGGCTTTCCAAATGTTCGTTCCACGGCGGAGTGCAAGGGGCTTAAACTGAATTATCAAGTATGGAGCAATATTTTGCCTTCATTCAGCTTTCAAATAAATTATTTTATTAACGACCCATTAACTGTTTTAATGACCCGTGTTATTTAATCATCAATGCTCCATGAAAGTTACTATTTATTTGAAACTTCATTGCAATTCCCAGTACTCTTCACTTACTGCAGCTATAATATGCACTATTAGGAGAAAGCGAGATGGATCTAGAATAGAAAAACACAGAGCTAGTCCCATATATTGCAAGACAAACATTACACGTAGGCTTCTAGTTCCGATTTTAATACAAATAAAAGTATTTCCCACTTGCTAAGCACTCACTATTTCTCTTGATCTCCCTGGAAGGTGTTGGGTACTGAAGCCTTAGGAGAAAACAGAGCATTTTTAAATAAAGGCCTAACCTTGAAGCACCTGCATTAACGAAAAAGAAGCCTTCAACCCCAATGCCGTACCACGCTCCAAAGACGACATAAACAGATGTGGGCACTGTAGAAACAGTGCGCGGAAGTCGAGGCCAAACGCGAAAAGGCTATCAAAAACGAAAAATTATTTTGCGGGATGTTAGCAAGGTGACAGCCGCGCTTCAGAGCGCGATCCGCAAACTCGTTCACTCCCTCTGGAAACACAGCCCGTCCCCTGCTACTAATAGGAATATCGGCAGTGTTACACTCGTCTGCAAGTTCTCACAGCACCGGGTATTTAGGGAGCCAGGGCCATCAGCTAATTAACCCTGTAGAAAAACTGCCGGGGGACAAGAACCGAGGGATGCCCTCCGACACACACGATTTCTTTTCGTCCGCGTCTGGCCTTTGCAACCGACCGGATTTTTGCTCCGAGGCGGAGGGAGGAACAACAAAAAAAAAACCCCAACAACCAACTCAGCCCCCTAAAACTGAACCGTGTTGTGTGTGAAGCGCCGCTCTGCGCCGAGCTCGCAGGCTTCAGATACCGCGGAAGAGATGAAAGCCACGCGGGAAGCAAGGAAGGGGTGGGGGCGGGCATGGCTGCGGGATCAGACCCGCAGGCTTCGTTCCCCCATGGTTAAATCAGCAACAGAAATAGTTAAGAGAATTGCCGCAGAACGTTGTTGAGATCTCAGTAAAGGAAAAAAAAAAATCAAATAAACACACACACACACAAAAACTCCCAAAACAATCCGAAATAAAAGCTTAGGACCGGCGGTGTGCAGCACAGCATGACTTGTTTCTAATGACTGAACTGTTGCTCAGGTTTTCCTCCACGGAGGGAATGAACTTTTTTTTTCTTTTTTTTCCCTTTTTTCCTCCCTGTATCGTCTCTTATCTTTTCTGCAGAAGGCAGCAATACCGCCCCTCTGCACTAGGCCTTGTACAACGTCCTAATAAAGGGTATGCTCATAATTGAGATATTGTGACTGACATTTATTTTACAAAAAAACCCAAACACAACAAAACCAAAAAACAACCCCCAAACCTGCATCTTTAAAACAGAACAAATTAGGCTCGGGGTAATTGCAAACTCAGTAACAGAAGCAGCTTTTCTAGCCAGGCACTGTCTTTATGTCTGGTTTATACAGTGCTTTGTAAAATAGATCAAATAGAAGGATTCCTCGGTGAATCTAAGCAGTACGATTAACAACAATGATAAAATAGGACCGTACCACTCTACATAATACCTCTGGATTATTTTATAATGGTACATTCCCTGGTTATTAGCTCTGCTCATGACTAACAACCACGGGGTTAGCGGCCAGAAATAAAACGCACAGTCTAATCCAGTGCAAGTTTTAAGCCCCAGGACTCATCTTCCTCTTCACAGACAGTAAGAAATTGTAACACGGGAGCAATGCATGTATTTTTAAATAATCATCATGATTATTTCTTTAAAAAATTAGTATTATTTCAGCAACCTTGTCTTTAAAATATACTTCAAGGACAGATTATCATGTGTTCAATTTACTTGGGAGGCAAAGGACAGATCGAGGTGCTCTGGATGTTTGCATTTTGGTAATTATGTTGGGATTTGTTTGGTTTGTTTGGGTTTTTTTTTTTAGAAATAAGGCAGTGTAGAACGAAAGGAGACCAGAAGCAACAGCAGGCGGTAACCCCACACAAGCAACACGCAGGCATCCTCGCCATTTTAGTCGGTCACCATGAAGGCCCTGGCCCCCTGCATTAAAAAAAAAAGGGGAAAAAAGGATAAAAAAATAGACAGTGAAGGATAGAATTACATAATAATAAAAACATTGATCTGGGGACTGCAAAGAATCTGAATAACTGCTCATGACCGTCATTCGGGTGGCGACACCGCTGTGGCAGTCCTCACAGACAGGCAGACACAGCTCTGCGCTCCGCGCCCCTTCAAAAAACCGAGCAGCTAAAAAAAATTAAAGAATTATAAACACACACACCCCCGTCCCCTACATAT
>NW_009703463.1:24798-24998 GCF_000703405.1 Apaloderma vittatum | reverse complement strand
TGCGGGAAACGGGTGTTGCGGGGTCTTTCTGAGCACATGCTCCCGGATAAAATGGCCCTTTTCGTAGTCACCAGGAATAGTTGAGGCTTTATTTCTGGGGCAGAGTCATTCTCAAATCTCTTGTTTTCCTTAAGACGTTTTTCAGATTTTTGAAGAAATGTTTTTCTGTGTCTCCGGCTAAATGCGCATCTTCCCCTTTC
>NW_009703463.1:0-24767 GCF_000703405.1 Apaloderma vittatum | reverse complement strand
CTGCTGAGAGTAAGCGTTCGCTTTTCTTGCACGGAAAGGCAAGGTTTCATGTGGTAGTGTATCTGAGAAGGAGTTACTTAATTTATGGGACTGCTTACTAAACACTGTTTAGAAATTCAGAAGCTTGGGTATGAAGTGTAACAAGTTTTTTAATCAACATACAGATCTAAACTTTATAAATCCCCTGCAAGGGATTCTTTTAAAGCAGATGCTGTTTAGGGCAAACATGAATTTTCACCACACATAACTTCAACTTCTCTGTTTCACTCTGTGTTGTAAAATATATCTGACGGCTCCAATTCGAATGTTTTCAGGGCTGCTTTCTGATGGGTTAAGTTTTCCGAAATGGACTTGAACAAAAACTTCTTGTGAAAACAGTAGGGTTCTGATTTTGCAGCTCTTGAGCTTTTTTGGCAAACTGAAACCTGGTGCTGTTTGGACAGGAAGACGTTTGGTGTTTCTTTAAATGCTGAAAAACAGATGTAATACTGAAAAGCAAACTGAGCAAGAGCTCTTGTTTTTGGCAGGTACAGCCAGAAGCTGAAGCTGTGACGAACCCATGAGTGAGTAGTGCTAGTCGGGCACATCAATGGCCTCTGCGCCAGTAATTCCGGACTCCTACAACCATGTGTTGGCAGAGTTTGAATGTTTGGATCCATTGCTTTCTGCGCTCAGGCTGGATTCTAGTCGTCTGAAGGTGAGTTTGTGATGCTTGGCTTTTGGTTTTTAAATTCAGGTAATGGCTTTATTGTCTAACTAAGCTATAGAATTAATCTCATTCCTTTTGGGTGTGTGCATGCTAGCTTATGGAGGGGGGACACACTCTTTGGGGAAGAAGTAGTGGAGACAAAGGATTCAATTACTCAGCATGTGCATTTTCTTAATGCAGCTGTGGGGTATATAATACAGCCTTACAATGTTTGCTCCCGTCGCAGAGAGTGCTGTTTCATCTTAGGCTGCCGCTGTTTGTGGAGTGCTACAGCTGGCAAACAATAAAGCCTTAGAAAAAATAACATAGTAATGCAAGAAAAAGATACTGTTATTAGAACTTACTGGTAGCCATGCTGTATGTTATGGTTTTTTCTTCCTTCAGTGCACGTGTCTAGACGTGTCGAAGAGATGGCTGGCTCTCGGCAGCTCAGGAGGAGGACTGAACCTTATACAGAAAGATGGTTGGAAGCAAAGACTTTTTCTCGCTCATAAGGTAAGGGTAAAAAATTCTCTGTAACAATTTCCAGGGAGAATGGCACTGGGAAAGAGACGTTGTTTCAAGTGCATGTTTATTAAGAGTTAACAGGCACTTTCGGGTTGCTGAACCGTCTGAATAAGGTGAAGCTTTGGGATGCTCTGTTTAGAAAACCTTGTGGTACTACAGTGTGCTCCCAGAGTCTGTGATGTAGTAGATTTCTTGAGGTGTGAAAGAAACTACTTGAGAGGATCAGGCCTTTGTTTTTCAAATTCTGACTTTTAAAAGCAACAACAAAGTCACATGAATATTTAAGAATAGAGGAAATCTTTGAATATGAAACCAGAGTAACTCACGTGTAGGTACCAGTGTTTGAATGTCCAAACTGTAAACTACCTGGACAGCAAGGATAAGATGGGCTGGCTGGCTCTTGCTGAATGAAGTCACTGAACAGGGATTAGGGATTCCTGTTTCTACAACGAGATACTGTTTCCTGGAAGCCACTGCTGCTCCCACTGTAACATGAATGCAACCAGCTTTTTTGTTTAAGCTTGAGAGTATCTTGCCTAGTTCTGGCAAAACAACTTCCCTAGGTGTGAGGAGAGGAGAGTGATTTCTGTGATTTCTAAATCGGAGAATGAACTGCTGTCCTTCTCTTGATGTTGTCAGGCGCATAAAGAGTTAGAGTAAGCTCAGTGCTCGCAAACAAGACCCAGACAAGACAAACTAAGAAGAAGTACACCATGTCACAACAAAGGGGTAGGAGCTGTTGACACAAACCTGGTTTAGATCTTAAAGGTGGAAGTTGTGTAGTGGTAAAGGCAGTACGATAACAACTTCCATGTGTGCTTATTCCCTTACTCGCTTTCAGGAAGGTGCCATTTCCCAGGTTGCGTGTTGTTTGCACGATGAAGACTACGTTGCTGTTGCCACCAGGTGAGTGATGTACTCACAAACCTGAATGCTGGGTAAATATTTTTAGATGACTTCTAAGTCTCAGACTTGGACATCCTTTGAGAACTTGGATGGGGGCAGGGAGTTAACTGGTAGCAGCCCATACAGAATAATTCCCTGCACAGACATTTTGGGGTTTTTTTCTGGAATAACTGGTTCGGAAGAAGTATTAGTTCTCTAACAGAACATCTAAGGGAGACCTAATGCACATGAGGTTATGACGATAAATCCTGAGACCTTTCAGCATTAAAATAAATATCTTAATTAGCTTGACAGAGTAAGATTGGTAGTTAATACCACTTACATTGTTAAAAATCCATTTAAATGCTTATTTTTCTACATCCCCACTGACAATTTCAGTAAATGTGAGAGTAGCTTTCCAAACTAAGCTGCTGATGCGTCGGAGTGCAAGGTGGAACACTTATTCTTCAGAACTGAGAATGTGACACTTCTTGAAGGCATGTAGCCTCAAACACAATGAGCTCTGACATGTGCTATGTCTTCCTGTTTCTTTGGAATAATGCATCTTTATCGCTGATAAAACGTTTCTTCTCAAATTATTTTTTCTTTTTAAATTGTAGCCAAGGTCTTGTAGTAGTCTGGGAGCTGAATCAGGAACGTCGTGGGAAGCCAGAACGGATTTATGTTTCCTCTGAGCATAAGGGCAGAAAAGTGACAGCTCTGTGCTGGGATACAGCTGCCCTTCGTGTTTTTGTAGGAGATCATGTGGGAAAAGTATCAGCCATCAAGATTAACACATCGAAACAAGGAAAGGTAAAACCACACGTATTTTGTTTGAGATTAAGAGGTTGCCAGGGGATGACGTGTGGAATCTTTTTGTTTGCTTTAGTAAATTAGAGCAGAGGAAGAGTTGCCAACTGGTGAAGTTCTGGTAACTTTCACTGTAGGGATGAAGAACCAGTCTCTTGAAACAAAAATAGAAATCCTGACCTGTGAACTTCACCTCACATGTCCTCTTTTAGCTGTTTCAGGAACGCAGCATAACAATGCTGTCAGATGTGCAGAAAACTGGCCAAACTTCTTCCTCTTGGAATTTGCAAGTATCTAAGTCCAGGGTCTTGTTTCTGACCCTGTTGGATTCCTTAGATTCCACCTGCGGGTTCTGCTGTGTGTTTTAGTCCTCAGCTCAGCTGTCAGTGTGAGAAAGGGTAATCCCAGACTCTGATTTTCCTTAGTTCTGTCTGGATGCTCTCATTCTTAAAGATGTGGATTGGTTAAAATACATGGTAGGTGGACCTCCAGGTCCTTTCTATCCCTAGTGAAAGATGAGGGGAAGAGAGGGAAAAGGAGAGAAGGACAAAGCCCACAGAAGTGTGTGCCTGTTCATGCCTGTTAAAGGAATTGTGCTGTGAATCTCTGTTGAATCTCTCATGTAATGCACTTTGTCACATTCCTAACGGCTTTGAGCTGTCAAAAATGGTGACTGTCAGCTAGAAAATTTGAGTGCAGTTTCCAGGAGTTTTTTATGAATAAGTCTGTTTTGACTTTATTCTGCCACCCATGCAGACTGAGACACTTTTATAGTAAAGAGTATTTGGATGATTTGGTGCAAGGTAATAGAGAAAGCGAGTCTATGTAATGCACTGAAATCTGATACAAAAGAAAACCTCTATCAAGTAGTCCTTCAGGTCCTTTCTCCATGAAAGTGATTGCTGACTGAAAATACCTGTGGGGAGAAGTGACAAAAGCACAAAGCTTACAAAAACAAGAATAAACTCCCCTCTTAATGTTTCAGAAAACACTTTCTGAAGAAATGTCAGGATGCTACAGGGATACTTTTTTCCCTGAAACCTTCAATAATGGTTTTGCAGAAAGGAGGATTTAGACTTTTCTACCTCTGAGCATTAAAGCCTTGTTTTGTAAAGAAACTGCTGTCTTACACTGTGTATCCATAGTGTACATGAGTAATTTCTGAATTTTGCAGTTTTAATTTAATTAAATAGTTTTTACTTTGGACTGAAGACCAGTACGTATTCTTCAGCTATTTTTTCTTTCTAACTGTAGGCTGCTGCTACTTTTGTGATGTTTCCTGTTCAAATTATAACCACTGTAGATTCTCGGGTTGTTCAGCTTGATTATTTGGATGGAAGGCTACTCATATCCTCACTTACACGCACTTACTTGTGTGACACCGAGAGGTAAGTTGTATTTTACTTGTAAAATGTTGGACTTTACAGAGTTTCTGATGAATCCGGAGATCATCTAGTCTAATTTTCCTGCTCAGAGCAGAGTCAGGTAGAGTAGATTGTGCAGGACTGTGTCTGGTTAGGTTTTGAGCGTCTGCAAGGATGGAGGCTGCACAGGTTCTCTAGGCAACCTTTGCCAGTGTTTCACCACCTCCACAAAAAGAGTTTTTTCTTACATTGAAATGGAATTTCCTGTACTTTTGTTTGTGCCCATTGCCTCCCTTCGTTAGCCACCTGTATCCTCACCAGATTGACCAACTGATTCTGCTGAGGAAAAAAACTAAACTCTTCATGATCTGAGCATTTTTTAAAACTAATGAGTATTTCTGCATGCTGTCTTTTACAAACTTCACGATATTCATTACAAATATTTTTCTGAGCACCAAAACCATTTCAGCAACTTCCGTTTTTTTAGTGTTTTAGTATTTTTACTTTTCAAGAAAAACACAAAATTCATTAGAGCCTTTATTAATGCTGCCTTAACAAGTGTGTTGTTTTTCCACTAGAGAGAAGTTCTGGAAAATTGGTAATAAAGAGAGAGATGGAGAATTTGGAGCGTGTTTCTTCCCTGTTGGAAAAAACAGTGGGAATCAACAGCCGTTAATATACTGTGCTCGACCTGGTTCAAGGATGTGGGAGGTGAACTTTGATGGGGAAGTGCAGAGCACACATCAGTTCAAGCAGCTCCTCTCATCACCGCCTCTCCCTGTTGTTACTCTCAGGTAGAAACATGAGTGTTAGTGGTGATAAACTTGCTTGGGATTTCTAGACTAGCTGAAAATAACTGCAGTAATGCTGAGAAGACTAAATAACCTCCCAGTGCAGTCAGGCACTGATTCTAGTTCTCAGCCTTAATATGCTCTAATAACAGGAGCCAGTAGTTGTGTTATCAAAAACGCTAGAACCTGGATTGTGCAGGTATGTCTGTCTGACTGCTGCAACAAATGCTGCTGTTATAAGACTGTGTTTATTTAAGGCAGCCTTGTATTTACGGGGTTAAGACTATTATATTAAGAAAGTAATATTATTGTAGTTACGCTTGTAATGGAGAGTAATTTTACTTTACAGGCTGGATCCTTATTATACCAGTTCCAGCTGCTCTCCCCAGTCTTTATCCTTCCCCAAGCTACTGTATTTGACGTGAGTATTTGTCAATGTAGCTTCCTGTTGATGAAGTGGACTTAAAAATAAGAAAGTTGTATATCCTCCTTATTTCACTTTTTGCAAAGAATTTTTCAAGTACTGTGATAAAAAACTGTCTCACTTGCTGTACTTAAGCCAAGGCCATCCCTGTGTATTTTATGGTGACTTCCACAATTAACCATTTCGCCATTAACGTCTGCTTTGCTTGCAGTGAGCACTCTGTGATGACGTGGACAGAAAGAGGCATTTATATTTTTCTTCCCCAAAGTGTTCAAGTCTTACTCTGGAGTGAAGTAAAAGGTAAACTTCAAGAATCTTGGCTTTGTAATATTGTCCATTTGTCACTTCTGTGTCTTGCCTGACATTGAGCCTTTTCAAGCTCAATTTCTGCAGCTGGAATGCAGAACACTGATCAGGAAACCTTTTCCTTGTCATCTGTCAGGTATATCTTTGAGTATTAACTCTCTCCCTGCCTGCTCCAGCCAACCTCTTCCTCCATACTTCCAAAAACATGTCTGCGAAACAAAACATGGTGTAGAGTGAATCTTAAAATACAGTAATCAAATAGTGAGAGGTAATAACCTGCAGTGGTAGTGAGGTAGAACCTCAGATATAATTTCCTTTCTGTTTATTCAGATTTATTGTCAGGTGTCCTGTGAAAGATAACCTGGCTGCTGAAAGCTTTAAACCCTGTTTGTTTGGGTTTTTTTCCTGTCTAAATTGAAGCCAGGGAACGTTACTTATTGGCAGATGAGTGAACCGTCATAAACAGTTCTGGGTGTATGGTTATAGGCACAGTCCTAGACTGGTTAGTCATTGTCAGTATTTTCCTCCCCCTTCTCTCCCCTCCTTTTGGAGTTTCCGATGCCTTTGTCCTGGAGCGTTTGCATCTCGCATAACTATATCATCTGAAACTGTGGTAACTGTATCATTTGAGAACTGCTGAAAGCTCAGTGTGTTTTTCTACCAGCAAATTATTTCCTTCTGTTTCGTAGCTAAGAGTGATGTATTTCTTACCCTTTTTTTTTTTTCAGTCTTTAGTTCTTCATCCCCCTTCAGGTGAAAAGAAAACCGTTCAGTAACTTTGTGCTTGTTGAATGCTTTCTAGAAATACAGCTTGTAAGTTTTGATGCTTTAACTGTGCTTTTTAGTTGTTAGATGCTAGCTTCCCAGTCTTCAGTGCTTGTTCCCTCATACCACTTGTGCTACGGTGTATTAGGCTTTAGCACACCTTTGCAGTCAGATGGGAAATATGTCTTCACCTCCTTTCAGGGAAAAAAAGAAATGTTGATTAATGGTTTCAGTTCTTCAGCTATTTCTGTGCATCTGGTTTTGCAGATATTCAGGATATTGCAGTTTACAAAAGTGAGTTGTTCTGTCTTCATACAAATGGAAAAGTTGTGCACCTCTCCCTTCTGCTGGTAGACCGCTGCATAGAGCGTCTGATAAGAAGAGGAGTCTGGACCCTTGCTGCCAGGGTCTGTTGTCTCTTCCAGAATTCAGTTATTTCTTGCAGAGTAAGTAAATGCCTCTCTGTAAATGTGCAGTGCAACTTCACTGTTTCCTGTCCCTCTCTTCCATTAAGTTCCATAGGTTTCTCAGATTTGTACTGCTGGAAATTTTTACAGAAGGTCTTCTAAACATTGTACTTTCAGGATGAAAGTTAGCCTGCATATATGGTACCTTCTGCTTTTCACATGTGCGTTGGAAATAATAATGCTTCTGTTTCACTGTGTCGTTTTAGGCAAGAAAAAATTTGCCTCTGGACAAACTCGAGCACTTGAAGTCTCAGCTGGATGCCTCAACCCAACAAGATCTTATTACACAACTGGAAGAACTGATTTCAAAGTTGGAACCTCTAGATTCTGCTTGCAGCAGTAGAAGGAGCAGTATTTCATCTCATGTACGTGTATTGGTAGTGCCAAAAATGTTACCTGCAAATTTTATCCTCATGGCTTAAAATCACCTTGTTGTTTGCTTTGAAGATGTGGCTTTAATTTTTTACTGTGTGTACTATGGCTGATAATGTTATTTCTAAAATGAGGTGGACTGTAGAGGTAAGAAATACTGCTACTTGCATTCTACCTTTTTTTCATGTTACTTTTTGGCAAATGGTTGAGATATGAACAAAGATTGATACCAAGAAGGTTTTCTGCACAGCTCAGTTTAGTGTCTTAATGTGCTTCGGTAAAGGTCATCTTAATTGTAACTGTAAATTTACAGAGTCAAAGCTGAATATCCAAATGCTCAGAACTATCCTAACCCCGTTTTAAAAACTGTCTCGCTCTATGAAGCTTAAGGAGAAAGCTCTAAGGAAAAAAACTGAAAGCATATTTCTAGTATTCTTTTATACATACACTTGCTCGGTATTGTCTTGGCTTTCCAGTAGCTTTTCAAGAAAGGGGAAATATTTTACAGTTAATACAAATTGCTGCTTTCACTCCAACAATGTTTAAGCAGTAAAGTTCAAAAAAAGTAACGTAAAATCCATCTTGATGTGGTAAACAAGTTTTCTTTCTTTAACAGATGGGAAAGTAAACTATGTAGGGTGACTGTGAGCAGAAGAATGTACATGTGTCCTGGAACTAAAGCATTTTGCAGGGTCTGTAATTGTGCTAGCTGGGTATGGGTAACCAGCACAAAGAATGCAGACTTGAGTACGTGGGTACAAAGGGATGAAGAGGCAATTTCAGATGCAAGACTAAAGCAGAGATGTGTTTTGTCTTGTACTAAGTGCAGCAGTTGTTCCACAGGCTGCTTTGCTGAAAGCAATTGCAGCACATACATCTTTGTAAAGTCAGGGGGCTGCACACTTCCTGGCATCTGTGCACTTTTCTCTTCTGGATATGTCAAAAACCTTGTCATGTAAAGTTTTTCCAGACAGCGAATTACCACATGCTGCAAGGCTGTTTGTGTGGATATGGTTGGTCGAGTTCATTGCAGGAAGTTTAACAAGGAAGCACAACTCACAACAACGTCTAATTCCTCTCCCTTGCCTGGCAGGAAAGCTTCAGCGTCTTAGACTCTGGAATATATCGTGTTATCAGTCGAAGAGGCAGTCAGTCAGATGAAGATTCATGTTCTCTCCACAGTCAAACGTTCTCAGAAGATGAGAGACTTAAAGAATTTTCTGCACACCAGGAAGATGAGCAAGTAGACCTTGGTAATTTTTCTTAAAGAAAATGTTATTTGGGTGCAGTTTTTATTCTATGAGAATTTGATTGTGTTGGCTCATGCTCTTACTTCACACTATGATGGTATCCATGGTTCAGTCCTCTCGTTTGACGAATGGGAGCACCTCACCCCACCTTCCAAACTCCATCTTGAAACATTGAGGCAAAATCATGGCTCCACAGAAAACCAGGCTTAAAAGCAGAACCCAGAGAAACAAAACAAAAGGTCCAGAGGGCTTTTACCAAGCTAGGACTTCACTCAAGTTTTTGTGGTGTGTTTTGCTATTTTTTGGTTTTGCTTTTTTCCCATGCCCTCTATGCGCCATTCACCATTAATGCTAAGAATCTCTCAGCTGACTATGCCCGTATTAGTTGAACTTCAGATGAGGTTTGTCTGCTGCCCTTATCCTTCCAGTAATATTTATTCCAGGAAAGAATCCCTTACTTTTGGCTCTGGCTTTGTATTTCTTCAAGGAAAACAGGAGGCTTAAAATAAGCATTCCTAACTTTCTTGCAGGATTTTATTTGTACAGGGCATCGTCTCCTCCACGTTAGCATAGGAATGATAGAATTGTTAATAACTAATATTTAGACCATTCAGAGAGCTTTTTAATTTCATAACAGATATCTGTCACTGGACAAAAACTAGAGGGAGACATTAGTGGGTCTTGTTCTCTGCTCTGGTTGAGATTTGGGAGGGATGCAGAAGACGTAGGCTGATGAGGAGCTGGCTTAGTTCCAGGTATGGTAGAGAGACTTTCCAATAAATAGACTGGATTTTAGCTTTTGCAGAGAGTAGGTGCCAGTTGAGGATGGAGAAGATTTGGATGCTTTGTTGAGGAAAACCGCGGTGGGGAGGGAGAGTACAGAAATGAGTATTTACTCCCTTGTCACTAGTGTTGTCCTGCTGACTAAGCCACATGCTCTTTGTAGCATTTGTCAACATAAGTGCCTCTTTACCTACGTTACTTAAGTAGTTTCTGAATGTCAGAAGATAGAAAAGTTAGAGCTGTTGAACAAGAGGGAATGAAATTTGCTGACTATTTCAAAGTAGAGAGGATCTAGATCCTTTTTGAAGCATGTGTACATAATTTGGTATTTAAGAGAAAGGACCTTAGCGTTTCCCTGCTCACATTTACGTAAGATGTCACAAGTTTTTAGGTTTTTAATCTGCGTGATGAACAAAAGCAGCCTTATTTACCACTGATTGTAAAATCAATTGTGACCTTTAAGCGCTATTTAGAGAGACTGTGGATTCTGTTGGTAGAATTTCTGTAACAGGATAGCATGTTTTTCTCTCAGCAGTACAGATAGTGCTGACTGTTGCAAAATGCAGCATCATCCTTACTTTAAAAGGTGCTCTTTTTTTTTTTTTATTATTTACGTCACTTAAAGATACAGTGTGTGTTTGCACCAGGAAATGATTAATCAAAATACATTGTAGATACTGTTAGGGATTTCAGAGTAAGAAGGAAATACTGATTCTGTACTTCCTGTGTTTCTTATCAAAAGCCAGAGAGCTGTGTGTTTAATTGCATTTTTAAGTCTGTTCAAATAAAAGTGTGATTTATACCTTAGCCATGACTTATGCATCTCTAGATGTGCTTTAGGTTTTAGGAAGTCTTGCAATGTGAATTGATGTGTGCCACAATACTTAATTTTCCTAGATGTTTAAAAGGTGTGAGAGGATTAAATCAAGATTTTGTCTCCGAAATGGACTGTAAGCCTGCCTCCAGAAGAGTTTCTGTACAGTTGTTGATCATCGTTTGCTTTATCGTGAAGCCAAAAGACTATTAACAAAGCAGACCTACTAGGTTCAAAGTTAGTAATAAAATGGCCCTTGAGACCAAGTAGCACTTCTCTGGCTATACATGTTCTTGAGTATTAAGTAGGAAAATATCACATGCAGGTTACCCATTACTGAATTAGTGACCTGCAGTTTGTTTCACTGTTCCATTTTTCTGGGCTACTGTGTCATGACTCTTTCTTTCAATTCCATTTGTTAGACAACGTTTCTCATGCGTCTGTGACGGTTGAGGCTGACCGGAATGAGACATTTCTCCCATTCAGTATCCCTTTGTCATTTCGTTCCCCATCTCCTCTCGTCTCTCTCCAAGCTGTCAAAGAAAGGTAAAGCTTGCAGCAGGTTCACTCATCCATTACATCATTCTCTTTCTGTTCTCTGAATTTGTAGCATTGTCTGGTTTTAGCACTGTCCAGTTTAGTTCATAATCTGTTGTGCAAAAACATAACATCTGAACTTAAAAAACAGAGATGCAGTCAGGTTTGAGGAAAGTTCCATCCGGACTCTAAAGAAGGTATGAAGAGGGGCTCTTAGCTTCAGTGAGGTCAAGATTTCAGTCTCAGTTTTGAAATGGCTAAGAATATTTGTTTGAATGGCTACAATATTTAACATTACCTTGTAAACTGTGGTTGTGGTTTATATTCAAAGCAAACTTGGTGAATATTGTTTTGAGATTTTACCTTTCTGATGCTTAGATGAATGACTGAAGGCTTCCTGTGTTGCTTGGGGACAAACATTAAAATGTTCCAAGCATGCTAGATATTGCTAAGACACACTTTCAAAATATGCTGCATGGGCTGCCACCTCCCCACAGAGTCCTTTCAGTCAATCTAATCAGTTCCCCAGGTGTTTGTGTAATAATGGTAGCTTATACCTGGTGCAAATAAATACAGTCATGGCTGTTTTGTGCAGAAATCAAACTGCTAATTTAAAACTCACTTTAAAAAATGAATGGAGGACACAAATATAAAGGAGATCATGTTACATACATAACTTAGGAAGTTGAAAAAATTTATGTGTGTTACTTTCTTAACTGGAATTTTGCTGGCCCATTGCAATGGTCTGAAAAATTGCGTAGCCCTCCCTTGATCACTTAGGTACATGAATTGTGTCCTGCAAGAAAAAATGTAGCTGATACCAGTAGTGTGAGGATCTTGGAATAACCTTCAGAAGGACATGCAATGTTTTGAATTATTTCTGAACCGTGGGTGGTTTTGAGGACTTAACTAGTAATAAGTGTTTCAACTAATAATGAGAAATAAATATTCAAGTGTCCGCTATATTCAGCTTATAATTAAATAAAATATCATCATGTTTACAATTAATTTTAGATGTTTACCTTTAATCTTGCTATATATTAAACTCCTAGTGTTTCCAGTTTTGTACGCAAAACTACTGAAAAGATTGGCACACTTCATATAAGTCCTGATCCTAGAGGGAGGCATGAAGCGAAGGATGATGAGCACCTGCAGGAGTTGACTGTTAATCTGGTAGCATCTCCCCAGGAAGAGAAAAAGTGAGTGCAAAATCAATGTTTCTTTGGTTTGTTTAGTAGTTTTTTCATACTAATGGTAGCTATAAATCATTGAACTTCTTTAACAGTTGTTCAGTTAATACAGCACTAAGTTACTTCATATTCTAGTGATGTACGAATTTACCATTTGGGAGTAACTTTCATATAGTGCCATGATACTGATTTTTATTCAGTACCTGCAGAAATCTACTGTGGGTGGAGTAGAAGCTGTTATGGAAGGCCACAAAAATAGTATCATTGGTTGCTCTTTGTGCCCAGTTCATCCGTTATGTCTGTTGAGCTGTTCATTCCTTAGAAATAAAAGCTTTTGTGTTTTTTTTTAATAAAGGAATTAATGTTGTTTCCTCACAAATTTGAGGAAATTTGTGAGGAAATCCTCACTTAAATTATTAAAGATAGTGCTTTAGGTAAGACTGAAATTGGCGTGTTTTTCCTAGGTTAGAACCACAGAGCTGCCAGCTTCCAGAGGACGACCATCTGAGAGATCTCAAGGCTGCAACAGCAGAAGCTGTGTAAGCAGGGAAGCTTTTTAGTGTGTAGATATATTGGGCTTTGATAGAAGAATTACTGATCTAATTTTTAAAAAAAATTTTTATTCATTAAATACTTGTAAGAGTAATGCTCTAAACATCTGAAAGGATCTAACTGGGTTAACGATTTGTTTCCCCTATTCAAAACCAAGCAAAACCCACTACAAGTTTACTTAGGTACTCTAGTGTTATGCTTTTATCCTAATTACAAGTGCAGTTTAAAAACAAAACCAAAGCCACCTGACAAACAAGAACCCATTCTGAAAGAAATCTTGGGAAGGTCGGAATGTACTAGTATCAAATGTAGACAGTGTTAAGTAGCTTAAATCCTGTTTGATGCAGTCAAAACCACAAAAACTAACAACTGACTGTAAGTCAAGTTTAGGAGTACACTTTAAGATACACAAAACATATATATATTTCACTTGGGGAATCTTATAACTGTTACGCAACTTAGCAAACTTCTTTCTTTATGCTGCAGAGCCAAACTCCAGGATCCCCTGGTTTTGTTAGAACCACAGTGTCTGAAAAGGGTTTTACGGGAATGGCTTGTCTATCTAGAAGAAAAGTTTGGCAGCAAAGAGCATTCTGCTTCCTCTATTAAGAAAAGCAAGACTGTGTGTGCCAAAGACCAGAGAGCGATTCTGGAGGAAAACCTGCCACTGGATACAGCTGATGGAGACTCAGTAGGCAAAGAAGAGAGCAGCGTTGTGGGACACTGCCCCGAAAAGGAGAATACTGATGAAACTGATGTAAGCAAAACCACATGTGAAAATAGTAGTGGTGTGAAGGGACCTTTGGACTGCAGCTTTCAAGTGTCTCCTCCATTTGTCATAGCACCGGATGTTCAGAAAGATCTGGTTGAGTTGACGACGCTGTGTTTTGAGCTGTGTGTATTTTCTTGTGGAAATGGTGATGCCGAGGAAGGCTCTGATGGAGGTCTGCCACTAGCAGCTTTGTGGACCTTGGCTTGTAGGTTTATGCGAAGCTACTTCTTTCTTTTGGACTTAAAAAGACTAAAGCAGTGTATTATCACCATGTATGCAACCAGTCCTAATGTATGGGAAACGTACATCGCAGGGTTGAAAGGTAACTAATGAAAATTTTTATTAGTAGTAAACTGAAAATAAGATTGGGAGAGAAAAGAAAAGCTTGTAGACACACCCATTTGTGTCTGCATATTTTCGTTGTGCACGTGTAGTGTGGGAGAGGGTGGATGGTTGCTGTGTGGGCATTTTTGTTCCGGTTTTGGGTTGGTTTTCCCCCAAAGACTAACTTAGCCAAGAACTCCTTGGAAAGACTGTTCCTGCCAACCTCCGCTTGCAATTCTGAACCTTTTAGTTTATATGGAGCTTGTTGATTGAACACTAGTAATTACAGAACACACATCTATTTAAAAACAAATATGTATACTTCAAAGAACAAAAGACTCTTAATTAAAACTGTATGTCTGTAACAAAAAGGTGAAAGCTGGGGGTAGGGCTTCAGTATTTGCACTGGAAATGCAAGAGTTGACTGGCAGAGAAATGTAGCTAATATGAAACAAAACTGGAGTACCTGGTTCTATGCAAATGAGTGGCTTGTGATCACTTTAGACTTTTTATTCTACAGAAATCCTTTCTGATCTTTCTGATGCCTTTTTTAGCCTTATGGAACCACAGCTTCCTCATTACATTGGAAAACAGAACTTCATCTGTTCCCTGCATACTTTATTCATTCATTTTAAGAGTGAATTCAAGTTTTAGCATTGATTTAGCACCGACAGAGAGTAGTCAAACAACAGAATCTTGCTTGGAGGGTTTAATCCAGTATTTGGGTCTCTGGGAATCGCTCACTGTTTGGATTCTGAGAGCCTTAGAACTGTAAGTAATGTATGTGTTCCCAGTTTGTGCTCAGCTGGACTGCACTGGTGCCTGTAGATTAATACCTGCATTTCATCAGGATCAGTGTTCGTGTTTTGTGTTCTGTGAAGTTGGTGTCCAAGCTGAAGCTTTTAGTTATTAATAGAAGCAAATTGTAATATATGAAAACTGATGCAGATCTGCATTATGTTCAGCATCCATATGTCATGCAGTTGACTGTCTTTTTTCACGAGAGAAAAATTACCTCCTCAGAAGGGTAAAGAGCAGGAAAGTGTATCAAGAATATTATTCCATGCCTTGATTGTGTCATTTTGTAACTGTAACTTGCTGTAGGATCTATTCACTTGTTAATTCTGTTAGCTAGAGACTTCCAAGAAGAAAACAACCAAATGCCCATATCTAGTAACTCATGTGGTGGTTTATTTCAGAACTTACTTGTCACAGTCCAGTGGCTTTAGCAATGGAAAAGGAAGATATGTTGAAAATACTGAAACTGCTGCATGACCTGGGGCCTTGGAATGATAGCCCACTGTTACTGGTACATGCTCAAAGGTTTGTGGCAAAGTCATTTTTTTCCTTCTTCAGCACTGTTAACTTGCATGCAGGAATTGGTTCACTTAACATTTCATGAAGCTTTCTGGGAATTGAAGAGATTCACTGTCTTGAATGTGCAAAAGATCTTGGAAAAAAAAAACCACATTTTGCTGTTTGATACTGAAAATAGCTTTTATCCTCTCTTTCCAGGCTTTATGAAAAATTTGGGGAAATAGCTCTTCGGCCCATGGTCAAGTTCTACCCCTCTATTACGGCTTCTGATATCAAACAGCTTTGCAGGAATGATCCAGCTCACTTCTTAGCATATTTAGATAGTCTGGTGAAATCAAAGCCAGAGGATAAAAGGTAAAGGGAATATAGAATCTTCTTCATCTGTCTGCTCTCTTCATCCTGTAGCTACGTGTGGTTTTTTAATTTTGGCTTTGGGGAGCTTTTTTTTTTTTCTTTGACTGTTTCTGTATGGATTTTCTTCAGCATTAGATTCCAGTTCATTCTGCAGGTTTTAGGTGGTCTCAGGCTGGAATTTTTTTTAGATTAACTGCTAGTTTTAAAAGGAGTTTTCTAAATAATATTTCCAATGGAACTGATTGTGTTTGTTCCCAAGCCTGAAGTTCAGCATACCAAGGCTAGACAGCATTTAAAAACAGAACCAGAAAACCCCTCAGGGAATCCAGCTTGCAAACCTGATGATTTCCTGTGGTCCCCTCAGTTTCTAGAAACATAGAATCATCGTAGGCTTTCTGTATTAAATTTTACGTTTTTCTTCTGTTAGCGGACTCTACTTCTCCATATCTGATGTATTTAAAACTGGTAGGTTTTTTCCTGTGTGTTTTATTTTCTAGGTCATCTCTGCTTAGATCTCTTCTGCAGCCTGAATCTGTACGACTGGATTGGTTGTGCTTGGCAGTTTCTCATGACGCCCCACAAAGAACAAATACTGTGGATGCGGAAGGAAATCCCAGGTGAAGTAGGGTTTACCCTACCCTTCCTGAGCGCAGCTAAAAGCTTTAATGGGTCTGCAGGCGGCTTTTGGCTTAGATTTTCTAAGACAGTTTGGATGTCACTGAATCCTTAGAGCATTTTGGACATTGCAGAGGTCAGCAGAAACAATCGAAGGATTAAATAACATTACCTGTAGTGCTTTTCAGAGTGACTGCTCTGCTGAGAGTACACACAGTATTCTGTTTGGTTTTCCTTCTCTCTTTTCATATACTTCCCTGTCTTGTGAATGTAATGTTCTGAAGAGAATCATTAATGCTTTAAAACTCAATTTCTCATCTTCTAGGCCACGATCACATTTGTTTACTTGGGGCTACAGCCAGCTCATTCTGCTTTTGATTAAGCTCCCAGCTGATTTTGTTACAAAAGAGAAGATGGCTGACATCTGTAAATCACATGGGTAAGAATATAACATGGTTATTATTGACACTCAGTTGGTATTCGGACCCCAAAAAGATACAGATGACCCCCAAAAGATACAAATGAATACATCTGCTCATTCAGACAGGTTTTATTTAAAAACCTTTCCTGTTCTGAGGATCAATATCAAGTGTCCAATTGGATGTGCCAGGTGCCCCTGTTGGTCAGGGGGTGTTCCCCATGTCCCCACCCTGCAGTGATTTCCGGCACTCAAGAAATTCAGTTGCTTCTGTCTTCACTGATATTTAAATGAGCATTTAATTATCATTGTCTTTAGTTTAGATTGAGTATTTGATTCCTGGAAATCTTTACTCTCTTATTCAAGATTTTGGCCTGGATATCTTTTTCTCTGTCTGGAGCTGGATAGAAGAATAGAAGCCTTTACTAATATTGCTCATTTGGATGATTTGAGCCTGTTGAATGGAGAAGATGGTTAGTGAGTCTTAAGCTCTGTAAACATACCCCTGTAACATAGGAGCCACCCTTATGTACTGATTTGTCCAAAGTTGAGTTGAACTTTTTTTTTTTTAAGTGTTTTGGTAGCAGCTGTGTGTAGTGCAGCGTATTTCAAACACATAAATGGACGTTATGCTCTTGTGTGCACTGTGCTGTGCACTGTGCTTTGTGAAGTCAGTTGTGCTAGAAAGTGCTTAAAAGTTCAAGTATGTAGACTTGTTTGGAATTCGGGAGTTAAACTTTCTGTTGAAGATCGAGGAACGGCTTGCCTCCCCACACAGCACAATACTCCCCAAGCACACATGCACACACGTGAAGTTATGATGAGCAAAACGTTGTTTCATGGGGCAGACCTTAAAAGAGAATGCCCAGTGGCCCCAAGATGGACAAAACATAACTCTCTTGACTCAATCCAGATATACTGAACTATTATGAAGCTCTGCGTGTAGTTCACCACAGAACCTTTACACTGAGTCAGTCCAGGCAGTACACTTCTGAACACAATCTTCGTGTCGGTAATGCTTGGTTTTCTTAAATATTCACAGAGGAAGACAGAATAGCTAGTTTCCCTTTTAAGTAAAGGTATATTTGAAGTAGTAGTCGTAGAATAATTCTTGTTTTACAAATAATGTAACAAACTCCTTTTACACTTAGGTTCCATTCCAGAGACCATAGAAGAATGGAAGTTTCTTCTGCATCTTGCACAAAATCACAGCACCGCTTTCCACCACCACAGCCCACAGAACGGCAGCGCTGTCAGCAACGGTAGCTCGAGCTGCCCGGACTGTATCACTGTGGAGAACGTAGCCCTCTTGCTGGCAAAGGCTGTTGGCCCAAATCGTGCCTTGCCTCTCTTAGAGGAGTGTGGCTTGACACTAGAATTGACCGAGAGATTTACTGGTGTCTGTGAGATACTGAGAATTGCTGAGAAAAGGCAAAGGTAAGATGACACGTCACCAGGAAATGCACACTATTCCTTTTGGATCTTTTTGGTCCTTTAAGCTTTCTTTTCAGTTAACAAAAGATAAAATACTTCACATTCTTACCTTGTGTTTTAAACTCGGATGAAAGCTTTTCTGTCATTTAAGAGCTGTGTATTGTGCAATATAGGCATTTTAAAATGGAAAACGAGGAAACGGGAAATTGTACATTAAAGATGTATGTGAAGGGTATTCTCTGAAGGAGATATCTGTCTTGCTGAGTCCTTCATAGACTCTGATTTTGCCTCTGGCACGTCCACCAGAGAAGATGTGCACAGTGATGCCATGATGTTACTTCCGAAATACAATTGTATCTTCGACAGAATCTTTTTTTTTTTAAAAAGAGCAAACAAAAACTTCTTTTTGTTAGCTTTTACTGTTTGACTTTTTTTCCTCCCCTTTGCTTTCATTGCAGAGCGTTGATTCAGTCCATGTTGGAAAGGTGTGACCGGTTTTTGTGGTCTCAGCAAGCTTAGAAAACAACTTGGAAAACTTTGGCAACTTCTTTACCATAATGATTGTATATTAAAGTGCCTGTTAAAGAAACGAACTCTTGTCTAAAATATCAACTATACCGAGTCAGTCTCCATGTGGCAAGTATCTGATCGAGAACTGTTGACTGTTCTTCCTTATTCCTTTGGACTGTAGAACTTAAATCAAAATAATCCAGTATTTATCCTGAAATTAGGCTCACAGACTTCCGAGATGAAAATTCCTGAATTTGTTTTCTGAGTCTACATGACTTAGGGCCTCATATCCTTAACACTTAAGTATTAAATTATGGTATATAAAAATTCTTGTTTGTTTGCAGATGTGAGAAGCCACACCTTAGAAATATCTAAGCCCATACTTAATTCTCCTGTAAATTACATTGACCTTTTTTAATTTACTCTAGAAGTGCTTGTTATGATGCTTTTATTTCTCTTCCCCTCTTTTAAGTTATATGAACTGATCTTCCCCATTTGAAATGCATTAATGATCCAAATCTTAAAATGAGAGAGAAATATTTTTCAGTTGTGGATTAAGGTTAAGAATGCTGATTAACGGAAGTTGTTAAATGAACTCTAAATATGTTATTTCAAAATTGCCCATAGCTATCTGTGCAGCATCACTATAGGTATCAGTTGTGATGTTTCAACAAACCTCAGGACAGTGAAATTAGAATCATAGAATTGTTTAGGTTGGAAAAGATGCTTGAGTACAACCATTAACCTGACACTGCCAAGTCCCTAAGTGCTATTTCTGCATGTCTTTTAAATACCTCGGGATGGCGACCACCACTTCCCCGAGCAGCCTGTTCCAGTGCTTGACAACTGTTTTGGTGAAGAAATTTTTCCTAATGTCCAATCTAAACCTCCCATGGTGCAGCTTGAGGCCCTTTTCTCTTGTGCTATCGCTTGTTACTTGGGAGAAGAGGCTGACCCCCACCTCACTACAGCCTCCTTTCAGGTAGCGTGAGAAGGTCTCCCTCAGCTGCCTCTTCTCCAGGCTGAACAACCCCATTTCCCTCAGCTGCTCCTCCTGACACTTGTTCTCGAGTCCCTTTGCCAGTTTCCTTGCCCTTCTTTGGGCTCACTCCAGCACCTCAATACCTTTCTTGTTGTGAGGGGCCCAAAACCGAGCACAGGGTCTGTGGTGCAGCCTCACCAGTGCCAAGTTCAGGGGGATGATCCCTTGCCTAGTCCTGCTGCACACACTGTTGCTGACCCAGGCCAGGATGCCATTGGCTTCTTGGCCACCGGGGCACACTGCTGGCTCCTGTTCGGCCGCCTGTCCCTCAGCACCCCCAGATCCTTTTCTGCCTGGCGGCTTTCCAGCCTCTCCTCCTCAAGCCTGTAGCACTGCCGGGGGTTGCTGTGACCCAAAGGCAGGATCTGGCACTTGGCCTTGTTGCATATTGTGCAATTGTCCTCGGCCCATGGATCAAGCCTGTCCAGGTCCCTCTGTGAGAGTCTTCCTACTCGCAAGCAGATCAACACTCCTGCCCAGCTTGGTGCCATCTGCAAACTTTCTGAGGGCACGCTTGATTCCCTTGTCCACATTGTCGATAAAGATACTAATTAAACAGAACTGGTGCCAATCCTGAGTCCTGGGGAACACTGCTTGTGACCAGCTGCCACCATCGGTCTTTGAGCTCGGCCTTCCGGACAGGTTTTCAGCTAGTGAAGAGTATGCCTGTCCCAAGGCAGGAGCAGCCAAGGTCTCCAGGAGAAGGCTGTGGGAAGTGGTGTCTGTCAAAGTCTTTATTGCAGTCCAGGTGAATTTTGGTAATTCCACAATGAACATTGACATTTTTGGAAAGCAAGAGGGCTGCATGTCTTATTAAAATAATATCTTTGAAAGCTGATGGTTTAGATAAGTGTTTTTAGATGGATGCTGTCAGGAAATAAGTCTTTTTAACTATCTACTAGAATATGAAGATTCATAAAATCACTTGGATTTTATTCCTCATTTACAGACCTATGCTCTGTACCAGCACTCTTTCTCCACACTTAATATGTCTTTGAACAAGTTTCTTTTCAGACTTCTAGTTTTGGCCCTCTTCACTGTAAGACACATTTTTAGTAAAGGCCACTGTGTCTGGTCAATACTTGATTTTCACACATGAAATGCATGCATTGGAACTAAATTTCATTAAAATCTGTAGTTTTTTCATGATAATATTTGAAAATATTTCTTTATAAGGCATGGTTTTATGTAGCCATGCAGCACTTCTAGTGTTGCAAAATTATGCTTTTATTTTCATCAAAAAAGGACTAATACAACTTTCAGACTCTTTGAGAGGTGCAGCCTGACTTTTCATCTCCATTGCAAGACTTTGTTGTGGAAATAAATTTACAGGGAGACAATCAGTGATGGGCTTTCATCTGTTAAAAGTGTTGCTTGTGGAAAAGCCAATACAGAACTTCTAAAAAAAGGAAACTTGAAATATTTCACGGTTTAGCTTTTGCCCTTGGAAATGGCATAGATCCGTATCAGAAACACTGTGGGCTCTTACAGGAAGACTTGGAAGAGGAGGTGCTGGGGGCTGTTCTCGTACCTGCCAAAGGAGCGTGCTGCTGTGTTTCACGCGGAGTGTGAATGTGGTACAGCTTTAGCTGAGTACTCCCGGTGCCTTCCTTGCAGGAAGCTGGCTGCCTTTCCAAGAATGCACCTCTGTGGAACCGTTCCGCTTGATTTGCTCTGTGTATTTTGTGTACGCAGCAGTCTCTTACTTCTGTGGGGGTTTTGTACACGTGGGTAACTTTGGGTGAGGGTTGGGGCTTTTTTTTTTTTTCTTTGACAAATCATAACTTTCAGAGCTTTTTGTAACTTTTGTGTCAGAACAGTTATACAGCTAACGTAACGGGAAGCGTTTGCTGAAATTTGGTGTCTAAAGTGAGCTTGTGTTGATTTCAACTAATATGGCTGACAATAAAGAAAGAATTGACTGTCTGAAGACGAGTGGAAAATCACCATTTCCTGTTCTTGATAAGTGTATTTTCATCTCATGGGTAAGATGAAGGGACTGTGAAGTGAAATGAAATTAAATTAAATGGTTTTCTGCTAGGAAATTTTAGTTGTACAGAGCAATACCCTCATCCTGAAGCTACAGCCCTTAAGAGCTCTTGTCATCTAGCTGAGCACACGCTGCAGATAGCTTAAGCCAGCCTGCACTGGCACAGGTGCCTTGCAGCTCAGCTTTGGTTTTGGTGGAGGGGACCCTTGAAAAGCAGAGATGAGTAAAGGGGGTTTTTCCTGGAGCAATTTTAAATAGAAGCTGTGGTGGTTTGGTTTTTTTGCAAAAAACCAAACAAACAAACACCAAACCTCAAACCACTATTTTACTGTTAGAATTACCATCAAGACCTATGGGGATACCAGTTTTATTTAAGGTAACTACCAGCATATGCAGTCTGTTTCTTGGTGAGGGGCTAAGTACATGTCTATAAGCATGAGACCAGTGCTAGTAAATATTCTATACAGCAGCACGGCAAAATTGCAGGGAATTACTGCCTGTATAAACTTAGATAAAGTGCTCTTGCTTCCTGGGAATTCACCTCAATCCCCTTTCTCAATCTGAGACTTACTGAGATTGCAAAATGCCTACATTGTGGAATGTTTGCAGGTTTAAAGGGTAGCCAGTTTGAGGTTGCTTTTTAGCTTAACTGTACCAGAATGTACAAACCCAGAGAACAGTCTCCCAGGTGCCCCTAGATGTGTTATATTCACCCAGTGTGCACAAACAGCCTGTGTTGTGCTAGGCCAGAAAGGAACCATCCATTCAAATCCTGCCGTGTGCTCAGAGGCAGCTTGCCTAGTTCTGTTGCAAAAGCAACAGTTTTGGCTGCAGCTTGTTTCTGTGTGACAGGGGCTGTGCCGTGGAAAGCAGGCCAAGAGGGTATGGGGAAAAAGTGCTCAGGCTGTTACCTGCTGGAGCACAAAGCTGGTGCTTCACCTCAGTTACTGCAGGGAGCTCCAGCATTGCTGCTGCCCTCCTTGTTGGAGACAAGTCCAGGGGATGCAATCCAAGATCTAAAGATCCCATTCACCTCTTGCAGTTATCCAACTTAACAGGAATGATTTTCCAGGGTAGGTTTTTGGGGGTTTTGGTTTGGTTTGGTTTTTTGTGTTTTGTTTTTTTTTTTAAATCAAAACCAAAAAGGTAACAGACAGGGCTACTTGTGGCCAGCAGAGAGGGCGCTTCAGCAGATGTGTGCTGCAAGGACGTAAGTCATCACTAGGTTGTGAACCCAGTTGCAGTGAAACACAGCACTGCAGTCTGCAGTAACAGAGCTGTTCCACTGTTAAGTGTCAGGTTCATGGGCCTGGGGGACAAAGTTATGTCTGACCCCCTGCTTTTTACAATATTTCCTTGTCATTGGGTTAGGGTCCACACTGTTCCATTTAGAGGTACAGAGTACTAGAGAATATCTGTCCTGCTGCTCCAGGCCTGTCTGTGGAAAATGTCTCTTCTTCCCTTAAGCTGAATTCTTGTCTGAAGTCCAGTGATGTCCAAGTTAGCTGCTGGTACCTTGTTAGTTCAGTTTGTTATTGCAGCTCTTTTTGTTATGCCTCTGTCCTTCGATTCCAGCAGCTAACTGTTCTAAGTGACAGAGTTGTGAATGGGGCAACTACACATCCCTCTTCTGCAGAGAATTTAAAGAAGCTCTTTTAGACTCGTTAAACCGTGTATGAGACCACGCACCAGAGAGACGTTTTGCGCATTCTTTATGCAGCGCAGCTGCCCTTAAACCCAGAGCTTTCTGCAGCAGAAAGTTGTGTCACCCTCAAGCCAACCATAACACTTAAAGCACACAGATTGCTTCACTCTTCCAGGCTGTTTGCCAGCCTGCTTGTTAGGAGGAGCAAATAATCTGCAGCATTAGACAGCTGAAGAAGTACCATGTACTTTCTAAAAAATTGTGTAACAGAAGCCATGAACTTTCAGTAAGGGCAAAGACAGACTTACAGTAATGATTTCTGTGTTGGACGTGCAGTGGTGGGTGGGGAATTCCCAGCCATAGTTCTCCTTTCCAATTTCCTCTTCTGAGGGGGTTTGAATTGCTTATAAATACCCTCTCTGAGTCTGAGAGCACGCAAGACAAGCTCCATCTCTGTTAGCTTTGCCTTTCTGCAGCGGTGAGTGATGTTCTGAACTGGTGGGCTTGTATGCAGTGTTTTCAGCTGGTATTTGGGAACAGGATTAATGCTTTAGCATGCAGGCCTTCTCTGTACTCAAACGGAGAAGCAGGGAACGCTAAAATGCAACTTTCTCATGTCCATCTGCCTCTATTGTGGAGCTTATGATTGCACAGGGAGCATCAGACCTAGTGGAGGGAGAAGTGGGTTCCCGGGCTAGCCACCAGCTGTGGGTGTGATGGCTGCTACGGCAGCAGTCTCCCAACGGTGCTTCAGAAGTGCTCATCTCTCTGATTGTCTCACAGCTCCGTGCCGCACTTGGCCCTGAACCATGAGGCTCTCTGTCTGGCTCGTGTTGCTCTCCTGTGTCCTGTGTGCAAGTGCGGACCTACGGCAAGGGGGACGGTTTGTCTTGGATGCAGCGGGAGGTAAGCTGCTGCTGCTGCTGTCATCTCGTGCCTTTCCCTGAGAACCCCTTCCCTGAGCACAGGTCACCAGCAGTCAAAGGACGCAGACCTCGGAGCTGGGAGGTCTGCAGCTCCACATCAGGGATCCTGCTGGTTTCTGCTGCTGGAGGAAGGCCTTGACCAGCCCTCACAGACCCTTTCTGTGGGCACTCCCTGCTCAAAGGCTGACATTACGCTTTCGTCTTCCTGCTCATGAGGCCATTCAGCTCCTGGCTGAAATAGTACTTAACTGCTTCTGGCATGACTCTTTTCCAGCCAGTTTCACCTCTGTTTCTCTGCTTTCTTTAGGAGCATGGGATATGCTCAGAGCATACAAGGACATGCGGGAGGCAAATTACAAAAATGCCGACAAATATTTCCATGCTCGTGGGAATTATGATGCTGCTCGAAGAGGACCTGGCGGTGCTTGGGCAGCCAGAGTGATCAGGTAATGGAGTGTATTTGGCTTCTTAACAGGGAGTTACTGGGGTTCCCGCTTTCCAGGCAGAGCGCAGTCCCGTTTGACTTGTGCTCAGCCTTGGGCCTAGCGCAGGGGAGCAGAGGGGGTGCAGCTGGGGTCTGAACAGCCTGTCTCTCTGGTGGTGGCCCCCTCCTGTGTGAGCATCTTATTGTCTTCCGGAGAAGGCAGATTCCATACCTCTGCATTTCTGAGGATACGGAATTCTTTCTTTGCTGGCTCGCTTCCCGACATACGTTACAGGCTCCGCTGTGGTCCTCAGACAAGGACCAAGTATGTGCTTGCATCTCAGTTGGTGAAGTCTTGTGGCTCAGCCAGTTTTATGCGAGTGGGGAAACAAACACCGAGCGGAGCCCAATACTGGCTGGTTCTTCCCATAGCGACGCCCGGGAAAACTGGCAAAGCGGGGTGAGCGGCA
>NW_009703462.1:6083-6389 GCF_000703405.1 Apaloderma vittatum | reverse complement strand
CTGAAACATGAGGGGTTGGGGCAAAACATGGGGTGAGGGATGCAGAGCCCCTGGTCTGCTGGGGATAGTTGCAGGGTCCTGTGAGCTGGGGATGGGCTGCGGAGAACTTAAGGGTCCCCTGGTGTGCTAGGGATGGGTGCAGGGTCCCATGGGTGCTGGCGTGGAGTAAGGAGAAGGTGCAGGTGCTCTCCCTGGGACACATTCTGGGTCACGTCAGGTGGAGAGGCCAGCTGAGGTGTTGGGACAGAAGGCGAGTGCTGGGCTCAGGTGCATGACCTGCATTTCCCTCAGGACTGGTGGAGCTGA
>NW_009703462.1:4447-6071 GCF_000703405.1 Apaloderma vittatum | reverse complement strand
CCAATGACCAGCGTGGGCTCCTCTCCAAGGAGGACTTGGTCCTGCCTGACTTCCTCCAGCTCCCCAGGCAAGACAACAGCATCTGCAAGGGGTTGGATCAGCCCTGTGCCCCCCACCCAGGCTCCGAGGGAAACAGCCATCCTCAGCCCACAGAGCCTGCACCGGCTCAGCCTCCGGTCAACCACCAGCTCCGATGAGTCCTGCTGCACATCCGCACCCGGCATGTGGTACCCCCGGGCCATGCTGGGGTTCAACACCGGGCCTGACCTGCCCCTGCACCGCCGACACTGCTCGGACCGCAGATTCGTCCACGTCCTGTCCCAAACTGTCGTGTCGTGTCGCTGTCAGTGGTTGAGCAGCTGCCATTGTCCCTTGGTGGGGTCGTGTCCTGGTGCACATCAAGGGAGTCCTGTACATAGTCTGAACCCCTGTTGCAAAGCACTTTGCAATGCCCCACGCATGTCTGCAGACGTATTGGGCAGGACGGTGCCTCTACCTGTTCTGCCTGTGGCAGAGATGCCCACCGAGCACACCCTGCCCGTGCTGGGCTGGCACAGCTCCCTTGGCTGTGTGTGGGAAAGCACTCTTCCAGCCAAGGGTGTGCAGGATAGAGAAGGTGGATGGGGTGACAAGGCAGGCTCCAGCCCCAAACCCTGATGCTGTTCCCTGACCCCTCAGGAACAGGGCCTCCCCTATCGCTGATGTGCGAGGCTGCCCTTCTGAGAGAGAGTGAGCGTGGCCCTGCTAGCCTGCGCCCCGGGCAGGGGCAGGTTGTTACTGACTGCGGGGTGTGAGCATGGCCCAGCCTGATCCTGCCATGATAGCACTGCCATTGTGGAGCTGAGCACCTGGCTCCTGCCCCAGGCAGAGGCAGAGCCAGCAGGTCGTGCCAAACAAGCCTTTCTCCACCCTGCAGGGAGACCCTGCGTGGGTGGCTGCTAAAGCAACCCACAGGAGCAGATCCTTGTAGGTCCCCTGACCTGGCCCAGCTGGGGCTGTGGGTGCTCAGCCCTCGGGGACAAGCCATTGCTGGTGCCAGAGGAATGCAGCATGCATTGCACAGCCTGGTGTGCAAGTACCCAGCGTGGGCCCAGGCTGGCATCCCTGACAGTGGCTGGGCTGTAACCTTAAGCCCAGCTCTGCCAGACCTGGCTGTGCCCCACAGATCCCCATCCCCAACAGCCCTGTGTCCCCAGAGGTTCCAGACCCAGTCTGTGGGGGAGACAGCTCCCCGACAGCAGCCAGGAGATCCCTCCGTTGCCCGCGTGTGCTGGGCCCTTCCTGGATGTGCCCTGGGTCACTGCTCTGACACCGCTGCCCAGCCAGAGGCAGAGGAGTGACCCAAGGCACCTCTGGGGGCTTGTCCAGGGACAGAGGGCATAGCCAGTGTCCCCAGAGGTTCCAGACCCAGTCTGTGGGGGAGACAGCTCCCCGACAGCAGCCAGGAGATCCCTCCGTTGCCCGCGTGTGCTGGGCCCTTCCTGGATGTGCCCTGGGTCACTGCTCTGACACCGCTGCCCAGCCAGAGGCAGAGGAGTGACCCAAGGCACCTCTGGGGGCTTGTCCAGGGACAGAGGGCATAGCCACCCAGCCCCACACCGCTGTGGCCAGGTGTGGGCCCCCC
>NW_009703462.1:1920-3990 GCF_000703405.1 Apaloderma vittatum | reverse complement strand
CCACACCGCTGTGGCCAGTTGTGGCCCCACGGCCTCCATCAGAGCTCGCCTGTGTCTCTGTGGTGCTGCTCAGTCCCGTCTGTGGTGTGAAACTGGGGGAAATAAAGAGCATTGCCTGGATGCGCGTCCCTCTCCTTCCTTTGCCACTGAGGCTGGACAGGGCTTTTCCCGGCTGTGATGTTCCCCCCGGCACCCCCATATCCTGTGGGCCTCTGCCTGGGGCCAGGACAGGGCTGGAGTCAGCCCTTGGCTCTGGTGCCACCCTGCCTGGCAGCAAGGGGCAGTGCCAGGAACTTGTTTTCCCGGCACTGCTGATGGTGAAGGGGAAGCTGTTGGGCCGGCGTGGCCAAGGACTTCAGCCCTGACCCTGTCAATGAATGACAGCTGGAACTGCCAGGGCCTCAGTGGGTTAATGATTGTGGGGGCAGCTGGCCTAGAGCCCCCGGGCACGGGGCAAGTGTGGACACCAGCCTTCTGCCCACCACAGCCTGGCACAGGGCTCTGTGGGTGCCCCTGGCTGCACTCCCAAGCCCTGCAGAGGCAAGACATGTCCCCTGCTGTGGCACCTCAAGGCATTCAGCTCCGCCAGTTTGTGACTGTGGAATCTTGGTGATGCTGCAGCTGTGACAAGGATGTCCCCAGGCTGCCCCTAAGCACCCTGGGGTATCCAAGAGATCTCCCCTCCTACAACCACAGCTGGCTTGTCCATGGTGATGGGTCCTGGGAGAGCCTGGTCCTGGAGGAACTGGGTTGTGGCAGCCACACGGTCCCTTTGCCCCCACTCTCCACTGGGGCTGGAGGGGCCTTTGGCTCCTGGCTCTCCCCAGGACAGACCTGGGTGCGAGCTGGCTGAGTGCCCTGTGAGTGGATGGAAATTTGGCCAGAGGTGGGTAAACAGCGGGTAATGATAAATGACATCGAGGCGGTGGTGACGGCAGCGCTGGCGTCGCTCTGCTCCTGCCCACCTTGGCATCGCGTGTGCTGGGAAGATGCGGGCTCTGCCCCACGCAGCTCTCGCAGTGCTGTTGGCTGTTCCACACTGAGCAGCTGCCATGGGCTGAGCTGGGCTGCATGCCACCGTCACCACCAGCGACAGGACATGGGGACTGTGCCGGTGCTGACGTAACTCACCACCAACATCCTGATGACGAGGCCCTGGACAAAGCCGGGTCCGTTGTGGCTGATGCTTGAAGGATGGTGGATGTGTGCGTGGCCTCACCTCCAATTTGAGACACCTCGGCAGTACCAGCACCAAGCCTTCCTCCTCCTCTCATGCAGAGGATAAAGCTCCCAGCACCAAGTGATGAAGAGTTGAGTCTACTCTGGAATCTCTCCTCAGGCACTGTTCCAGCAGCACACTGGCTTCTCTCCCCGTCGCACAAGCTGCTGCTCACAGGGGCGATGCTGAGCCTCGGGCAGGCGAGGTGGGGTGTGCTGGTGGTGCGGTACCCTGGGGGCGCGTGCCCCATCCTGCCCCAGGGCCACAGCTGACGCGGGATGCTGTGGGGTTACCCATTAACTGCAGGAATTTCTGGGGAGGAGGTGAGCAGAGAGCGGAGGCGAGGGGCAACACAGGGCTCCTTAGACTTTGCTCTTGGTGTGTGTATAAAGGCACCGCGGTGCCCTGTGGGCCACTTCGCTGGAGGAACTTGTGGATGTGGCATGTGGACATGGCACTGCCCTGAGTGCCTGGACAGCCCCAGGTAAACAGGACTCTGGGCAGGAGGGGTCCCCTCCCTATGTCCCCTGCCTCCCCTTTTGGGAGCTTGCTGGATGATGGCCAGTGGCCCAGGGAAGCATCAGGTGATGGGATGGATCTCCTCAGTGGTGCCAGCACCACAGGGATGTGGGAGGCTGGTAGGGATCGGTACAGCCATGGTGATGCATGGCCGCCTCTGCTCAGCCTCAGCAGGAGTGATGCTGCCCTACCGGAGGGAGAGCCCAGCCCTTCCCCGCTGCCCGGTGCGAGGAGGAAGGGTGGTTCATGGGCCCCAGTTCGCCTACTGCCCCAGCCCCCAAGGTAAGTGTCCTCAGCACTCTTCCTCATCTTCTTCCTTACCCACCTGCGCT
>NW_009703462.1:0-1811 GCF_000703405.1 Apaloderma vittatum | reverse complement strand
TGAATCGGCTGCCTGGCGCCCACACTTGTCCCTTCACCGTCGGAGCGGTGCCTTGCCCTGACCATGGCTTCCCCTGCCCCGGCTCCCCGGGGCGCCTGCGAGAGGGCAGGGAGCGATATGAGCTGGACGCACTGTCCTGGCAGGGACCTCGGCTGGGCTTGGACGAGCTGCAGAGGCCAGGTGAGATTCCTGGGTGGTGGTCACACAGCACCCAGGTTGGGGAGCCCCCAGAGACCTGCCAGAGCCACCCTGGGGTGACAGAAATGTGGGGTGCTAGGAGAGCCCCAGCTCTGTCCCTGGGCCTGGGAGCAATTCCTCCCTGCTGCCCAGGGGTGCTAGTCCTCACGTTGGCACCCCAGCTGGACCCCCAGCATGCAAGCTGAGCCAAGGGGGTGGTTGGTACAAGGCAATCCAGAGTGGGAGAAGATAGAGGGTACCTGGGGAGTGGTGGCATGGCTGAGGACACAAGCGCTGTCCTGACAGGGGCACAGGAGGATGGAGTAGGGCAGTGGGAGCCTGGGGAGCCAGGGCTGTGCCGCAGCTGGCATTTAACACTCTCTCTTGTCTTGCACAGAGCTGGGGTGCTGGGCCAGGGTCCAGTCCATCTGTGTCTCCCTTCTCAAGGTGCCTCTGATGTTCGGGTTCCTGTACCTCTTTGTGTGCTCCCTGGATGTGCTCAGCTCTGCCTTCCAGCTGGCTGGAGGTAGGATGGCAGGGGCACCTGGGCAGCTGGTGGCACCCACTGTGCCAGCACGCTGTCACTCACACTCTCTTGCAGGCAAGGTGGCTGGGGATATCTTCAAGGACAATGCCATCCTCTCCAATCCAGTGGCTGGGCTGGTGGTGGGCATCCTGGTGACCGTGCTGGTGCAGAGCTCCTCCACCTCCACCTCCATCATCGTCAGCATGGTCTCCTCGGGGCGTGAGTGTGCTCACGGGCCTTCCAGGAACTTGATGCTGGAGGACAGGGTGACCGGACGGGGTCACTCTGAGCTGGGCCATGTGGGGCTAGTGGGTCTCTCTGTCCCCAGTGCTGGAGGTGCGCTCTGCCATCCCCATCATCATGGGCTCCAACATCGGCACCTCTGTCACCAACACCATTGTGGCCCTCATGCAGGCAGGTGACCGCAGCGAGTTCAAACGGTAAGAGCTGGTCAGAGCAGAGGGGACTCAGAGGGCTGGGAGCTGCTCTCCAGGGACCACCCCACGCCAACAGGCTCCTCCACACAGGGCTTTCGCTGGTGCCACGGTGCACGACTGCTTCAACTGGTTGTCAGTGCTGGTCCTGCTGCCGCTGGAGGTGGTGACTGGGTACCTGCACCACGTCACTCGCCTGGTCGTGGCCACCTTCAACATCCGCAGCGGGAAGGATGCCCCTGACTTGCTAAAGATCATTACGGAGCCCTTCACCAAACTTATCATCCAGGTCTCCTCAGCCATGGTGCCCCCCAGGGTGGTGTCCCCAGGCTGGTGATGATGGCCCCAGCACTGGTGTCCATTTGATGGTGGTCTTGCCTAAGTGTCTCTAGTGTGGCAGTGGTGTTCCCGGGGTGGTTATGGTCCCTCAGCATTGCTGTGCCAGTGCTGGTGGTGTTATCACCAGTGCTGTTGTCCCTTTGATGGTGGTTGCATCCAAGTGTCCCCAGACTAGCAGTGGTGTCCCCATCCCAGTGAAGATGTCCCCAAGCTGTGAGTGCTGTCAGCCCACTTTTCTAACATGTGTGTTGTTGCAGCTGGACAAGTCAGTGATCACAGGCATTGCAACAGGGGACGAGAGCCTGCGCAACCGGAGCCTCATCCGTGTCTGGTGT
>NW_009703461.1:4746-5021 GCF_000703405.1 Apaloderma vittatum | reverse complement strand
AAGACACGTTCTCTAGACCCCTCACCAGCTTTGGTGCTCTTCTTGGTTTCCAGCCACCACAGAAGCAGGAGGATGCATCCCCACCGCCCGGGCATGCTTGGTGCCGGGGCCAGCCGGGTGCTGGGGCTGGTGCTCACCCAGTCTGTGGGTCCTGGTGACCCCCCCGGTGTCACTCGGCCGTGCTCGCAGCGACGGGTGCGCTCCTCTCCCCTCGCAGGGTCCCTCATCCAGGTGCCAATGTCGGAGAAGGGGAAGATCACGCGGGGGCGGGTGGG
>NW_009703461.1:4031-4581 GCF_000703405.1 Apaloderma vittatum | reverse complement strand
GGAGCGGGGGAGCCGGGCTGGCAGCCCGGGGCAGGTCGGTTTATTCCATGTGGTCCAGGCGCCTTGTCCGTGATGCGCGGAGCTGTGAGTCAGCGGGCAACAATCAGGAATTGCAAGTTCTCAGTCGAAGAAATTTTCCTGATTTGCAGCAGAGATCTCAGTAACGTGTTCAGGGAGAAACTGCGACCAGAGCCTGGACACAGCGCTCGGCCCTCCCCAGCCCAGGGCTTGCGCCTGCTGGTGGTGGAAGTTTTGCAGTTAATTGAGCCAGAATCTTACAGAAAATCCTCGTTACTGGCATTAGATTATCAGTTTGAAAAATTACGGTCCGTGGCAAAGAGTTGATAATTACAACAACAGGCTTTTAGAAAATTGAATTTAAAGCTCATGTTAAATAATTTATGAACAAATCAGTTGACAGGTTATATGAGGAAAACCACAATGTCCCGGCAGCCAGCAGCTGCGCTTTTCCCGGTGAACATGGACGCGTCATCCTGGACCCTCCCTGGGGGGGTGGGCTGTGATGAAGGGCAGGGGTCTGGGGCAGCTC
>NW_009703461.1:1308-4000 GCF_000703405.1 Apaloderma vittatum | reverse complement strand
TTGGCGGGGGGGACCCTGCCACTGAGCCCCTCTCCTGCCCCTGCAGAACGGCGTGATCTCCCTCATCGACTGCACGCTGGTGGAGGAGCAGGAGAGCACCGACGAGGACGGTAGGTGCCCAAGCCAGGTGGGCTCCCCTCGGGGCACCCCCAGGACCCTGCTCAGCTTCCCTGCTGCGGCTGTGGGGTAAAACCACCCGTGCCAGGGCTGGAGCCAGTTCCAGTGCTGAATAGGTTCAAGGAAGTCGTGATCTACTGACTGGATTTCATTAAGTAAATTATTTACCATGAAGCAAACCGATGCACGTTTAGACGTGACCTTCCTGAGGCAGGCGGTGAGTGTCGCAGCTCCGTGCCGGCAGGTGGAAAAAGGCAAAGACGCTGGCTGTCCTGGGCTGTGCTCACTTAGCTGCAGGCTTGGGAAGAAGCAGGAGCTCTTCTCTCTTGTCCTCGTGATGGGTTTTCTAACAGGCACCAAGGAGCCGCGTTCTCCCTGGCACGCAGCGCTCGTGGCCTGTGCCCTTCACTTGGTGAACACAGATCCCTTGCCCAGCAAACCCCTGCCAGCCTCACCACAGACAACCCACAAACCGCAACAGACTCCTTAAAACCTGACCAAAACCTCTGCTGAGGGAGAGGGGCCGGGGAAATCTTTTCACAGTCGCCGTGTCTGTTTTTTCTGTCCCGAAGCAAAAACACCAGGGCAAGACATCGACCACCTCGACTTCAAAATCGTGGTGGAGCCCAAAGATTCCTCATCTTTTACGGTTATCCTTGTGGCCTCATCCAGGCAGGAGAAGGCGGCGTGGACCAGCGACATCAGCCAGGTAGGGCGGGTGTGGTGGGGGTGGGGGTTGGGGCGCAGGGGATGAGCAGCCCCCACAGGGTCCCTGCTCCGCTGCTCCCACCAGCGGCTCTGGGGTGCCTAGAGTTAATCTTTGGGGTTCGCTGTGGGGTGCCAGGGACCTGCTGTGGGCTGAGGTCTTGCCGCATTGTGCTGCTGTGACAGCACCAAGCCTGGGGCACCCGGGGAGGGCAGCTCCGTGCAGAGGGTGACTCCAGAGCCGGGCTGTACCCAGAGCCCGGCCAGCCCAAAAGCTTTCTGGTGTTTGGGAGCTGGAAGAAGAGGAGGTGGAGGAGGAAGGTGATGCAGCACGTCCTGACCTGCACCTGTAGATATGTGGTTTGGATTTCTCCTCTGACTCAGCCACGTGGTGCAGTTTACACCTGCTCTTCGTTTGCTTTATGCAAATAAATTCAAAGATATTTTCTTCTGGGTAGGAGGAAGGGAAGTTACTGGTTCAACAGGGGTTGCCTCCTGGCCACGTCTGCGGTACGACACCGTGGCAGGCACTGGGGCCCAGCCCCACGCAGGATGGTGGCAGCTCCTGGTGCTGCTCCCCACGGGGATGTCCTGCCTGTTGGGGGGTCTCCAGCCCATATTCCTGCCCAGCAAATCCCAGCTGGCGGTGACGGGACTGGTGCTGCTCTGCTGCATCTTCCTCCAAGAGCGTGCAGAGGTGCAGGCTGGGGGGATAATTACGGCGATGCAGGGTGAGGGGGGATCTGGCAGCTGTCACCATGCTTCTGTGTCTGCCGGCACAGCCCGAGCAGCTCTAGGTGACGCTTCCCCCCGAAGGGGGATGCAATTCCCACCGTATCTCTTGCAGTGCGTGGACAACATCCGCTGCAATGGCCTCATGATGAACGCCTTCGAGGAGAACTCCAAGGTCACCGTCCCCCAGATGATCAAGTGAGTGCTCCCAAGGGGCTGCTGGTCCCCAGCACCTCGGTGAGGAGCCCTGGTCAGCTGGGGGTGGAGATTGGTGCGGGACTGTGCTCAGGGAGGGGAGCAGGTTGAAGGGGAGAGCTCAGAGCATGCCCCGGGTCCTGCCCAGCCCCTGCCGTGGGCCACAGCACTGCCAGCTGAGCTCCGTGCAACCTTCCCACCTCTTCGGGCTGTGGATTCCCTCGCTTTCCCTCGGCAGTGTTCCCACCTGCGTTTTATGAACAGATGAGGCTCCTTCGCTGCTGGGGACCCGCGCCACGTCCTGAGGTCCCGGCACATCTCGGGGGTGCGGGGGGAAGCTGCTCGCGCGAAGCAGCTCTTGGTTTCGTTCCAGACTGGAACCACAGATATCTTGTTTCTCTGCAGGTCTGATGCCAGCTTGTATTGTGATGATGTTGACATTAGGTTCAGTAAAACGATGAATTCCTGCAAGGTCCTGCAGATCCGCTATGCAAGTGTGGAACGGCTCCTGGAGAGGCTGACGGACCTGCGGTTCCTGAGCATTGACTTTCTGAACACGTTCCTGCATTCGTATCGTGTCTTCACCACCGCCCTGGTTGTCCTCGACAAGCTCATCACGATCTACAAGAAGCCGATCAGTGCCATCCCCGCACGGTGAGGCCGCAGTGCCGGTGCCGGTGACCTGCCCTGGAGGGTTCAGGGGGGGCTGCAGCACTGCTCCTCCGTCCCTGCTTTGGGGGTCCTTTGCTCCTTGGGCCTGCCCAGCCGCGGTGCTGCCCCAGGGCTCTTTCCCCTGGCCCCCGTGGGTTGTGATACCCACAAATTAGAGGAGCAGATGAACACGGCTCCGCGGGTGACCCCGCTCTGGGAGGCGCTGGGCAGTGGGACAGGGTGGAAGGGGGTTGCACCGGCTGGGCCCGGCCCCGGGGGGCCGCTCGGGGGT
>NW_009703461.1:694-1172 GCF_000703405.1 Apaloderma vittatum | reverse complement strand
AGGTGGGCGGGGCCAGGGGGAGCTGCTGGAGCTGCTGGTGAGGACCTCCAGCCCCCTCCCATACAAGCTCACCCTCTCCCCATCTCTGTGCCAAGGTCCCTGGAGCTGCTGTTTGCCAACAGCCAGAACAACAAGCTGCTGTACGGCGAGCCCCCCAAGTCTCCCCGAGCCAACCGCAAGTTCTCCTCGCCTCCCCCGCTCTCCATCACCAAGTCCTCGTCCCCCAGCCGCCGGAGGAAGCTCTCCCTCAACATCCCCATCATCACGGGAGGGAAGGCGCTGGACCTGGCTGCTCTCAGCTGCTCCTCCAACGGCTATGCGAGCATGTACTCCTCCATGGCTCCCTTCAGCAAGACCACCCTGGACATAAACAAACTGTACGTGGCCAGTAACTACCCCAATAAAATCCCCGACGAAGGAGAAGCAGCCTCGGAGAAGCACGAGGAGACGCTGCCGAGCAAGCAAAGAGAGTCGCTGT
>NW_009703461.1:0-238 GCF_000703405.1 Apaloderma vittatum | reverse complement strand
AGCAGCATGAGGGCCCGTGGGTTGAGCTGCACTCCCCACGCGCGGCGCGGGGACCAGACTGGTGCTCGCTCTGCCCTGATCACACTCAGCACCCCGAGCTGGGACCCCCAGCAAAAAAAACCCCAAACGCCCATCACCTCAAAAAACAAAAAAGAATAACACCTCCAAGTAATTGCCCGGCTGGAAGGACTTTAGGAACATCTGGAGGGGCTGAAGCGCGGCTGCAAGGTGCCGGGAA
>NW_009703460.1:0-9379 GCF_000703405.1 Apaloderma vittatum | reverse complement strand
AATTGAGTATATATATATATATAAAACATATATATATTATATATAATAATCTGTAGTTTGAAATTATTTAAATAAGTCGAAGTCATCTGTTTCTCTCACACAAGTCTAGGAATAAGAGATACTACTTTGGAACAAGAAAGTACAAAAGACATTTTGGTATGATGCAGTAACAGCATAAACATCAATTTAATTTGGATGAAAGAGGAAAAAAAATGGATAAGAAGAGCCAGACTGACTTCTGCCATCTCTCACAAACCAGACAGCAAGGTAGGAGCAGCAAGTGGCCTGCTCACTAAGTAACCAGCACACGGCCACCTCACCAGCTGACTGCTGCATTTGCAATGACATAACTAAGTCGAATTTTAAGGTACACCTTTGGTTAGCCCAGCACACATTCTTCAAATATCAGTCTTTGTATGTACGTGAGGAGTGCGTTTACATTTTATTTTAACACTTCTGTTGAGAGGTTCCTTCCTCATTTTCAGATCCTGTTTTCAGTTCCTGAGACTCTGTGCTGATTCCGTGAATCATCCACGCCCTGACGTTGCCCAAAAAGAAGTCAGCAGCTTGTTAGTCCTTCAGCACAACCAAACCCCTCAGAAGGAAGAGCCAAGCAGGACATTAGAAGCATTTAGCAAGAGGGACGAAGATCCAAGATCTCTAAGTTGTCCTGAAGAACAGCAAATTGCCTGGCAGGGGGAGGCAGTCAGTTGCCAGAAGCACAGCTCAGCTGTTCACCTTTTCCTCCAAGTTCCTTTCACATCCCTTCGTTAAATAAACCCTTTTCATGGGAAGTGACTGTGCACAAGCCTTGGACTCAAAGATGAAAACAGTCACTAATCACACGCCGATACCTTATGGCTAAACTGATCTGTGCTAATTATCTGTGTCCACACCTCTGAAGTTTATCTCCTGGCCCTCCTCGCTGTGAAGCAGACACCTACAGTCATCACTGACCATGTCAAACACAGTAGTTTGGGTATCTAATAACATATTTGGGGATTGCATTATGGAAACCTTGACTCCTTTAGTCAGCACAAAGAATATCGAAAAGACCACTGTATTTTCAGCTCGGTTTCACTGTAAAAAGACCCCACAAAACTATAAAAGATATGTAGCTGTTTGACCCACTTCAGAAAATACCCCATTTTTAGACTAAAGAACTAGCTGAAGGAAGCAGAAAGGATTTAGACCTCAGGTCTGCTACAAACGTCTTGTAATACTCCAAGCAAGCATCATGATTATATCCAAGAAAAAAGCACTTTTTCTTCCATCCTCAATCTACGTTACCTAGTTTAAAAGTCAAGCAAAGGGACACCTTCTAAAATAAAATTAAAAAACAACATCCTCCACCCAAAAAAACCAAGACAAAAACTAAACCTCCTTGTTGGAAGAAACTCTGTCAGAGTAATTACATCCAGACATAATTTTTAATAGAAAATTTACAAAACTGACAGATTAGCTTCATCAGTAACACTAAACTATAGACAATCTTTTGGTAAAACACCTTTCATGGACATCTGTACATCACTGCAATTCTGCATCAGGTGTCACCCTGATGTGTAAGCGTTATCTATGAGAAACTTAAAAGCCATTACACCTTTAACAAATAAAAATTTTCATCAGTAAAAAGATGGCAAAGCTAAACTGCAGCTGAAAACTCTAACAAGGTACAGATCTACTCCAGGTACTAAAGCTCTTTATCCGAGGTGACTATGGGAAGATGTTGCCTTCACTGTTACCAAGAGCTGTTTGCACATTGGGGATTTCAAGCTACGAAAAGGATTTTGATTGCTCACACTAAAGCTGCAAAATGTCCCTCAATTCAAATTTACCACCTCAATTATTGATACACATGCTGATGTCTGAGTCCGACAGCAGCAGTTCCAAAAGTCTGGAGCACGAATAGGAAATTTATTAAAGCTTTTAAGTGGAGTGAAGAGGAAAGACCAAACACCTGCCCTTCTTGGATCTGGTTCCCTAATTCAGGTTTCACACCGGAGAGATAAAGTGGCTGAGAGCAAGCGGGCAGGAGACAGCAGAGCTGGCAGCCTCTAAAAACTGCAGTCAGGGTCTGAGCTGCCAGCGTTACTTGACCAAGTGCAACACTACGGTGAAGAAAACCAAGACAGGAGAGCTACTAGTTGTGTTGCTGGCAGGGACCTGTTGTTTTAACAGCATCCTGGTCAGTAAATGCAGCAGCAGCTACCCAGTCTCCATCCTACTGACCTGTCACCCACAGAACAACAAAAAAATCTCAATTTTAGTCAATTTCTTAAGAAACTGCCAGGCCTCTAAAGCATTTAGCACTTTGGTTTGGAGCAGTAATACGCTTTTGAAGCAAATCTCCTATCATTCCCCACTACTGTGCACTGCCTCAGGTCTGTGGGGCAGTTCTGCCCTGTGGCTAGATCCCTTTTAAAGCCAAGAAAACTGCAGCTCCAGGCCAGGTACAAATCAAACCTTCTCCCTACCAGAACGAAGATACAAAGGACTGAACTTCACGTCAATCCTTCAGACAGCCTCCAACTCCACACGCAGCAGGATGGCTGAGCAACAGGGAAATGAGACCAAGTCCACCTGGTGTAAAAAGCACCCAGATGCCAGTTTATATGGATTGGCTTCAGCATCAGTTGCTTCTATTTACTTCTGCACCTCAACTGCACCACGTCAGTTCCCATCAGACACGGCAAAGAAGCCTTTCAGGGACATTAAGTCACAGAGCCTGACATGCTAGGCTTTGAGGAAAAGGGATGTTGAGACTTTAATATATGTCCTAATATATTACACTAAGCAACTGTGGTGGAGCTTACTTCAACACTTACGTTTTCAGCACTTGTGCATTTTAATTCTTTAGAATTTATTCCTGTTAACATGGGATGTCAAGCTATGTATCTATCTTTCACTTATCCCAACCATGTAAACAACATTCTACTGCACATAACCTTCCCACTTCTCTCCTTATGAATACAAAATATGACTTCTGTATATGCTGGCAAGATAAAACAAATGTTTAACTTTAAAAAGAAAAAAAACAGTATTTGCAAGATTTCCTTACCTGTATATTTGTTCATAGGAGATAGGGATGTAGTCACCAGGACTCTGTGTTAAAAGTTGATCTATGGCACTGTCCAACTTTGGCCAATATGTGCTCTTATAATCTTCAATTGTTATAACATTCATTACTGCAAGAAAAAGAAAAAACTACATTCAGTAACTTTAGCCAAAAGAATAGAAGCAAGTGAATGCTCTGCAATTTCAGATCACACCCAGAAGCTGGCCAAAAAAAATGCGAACAGTTCACTTCTGCTACAATAACCTCATCTAAAACTAAAGCCCAGACTTGAATTTGTAGCTTTTTATTTACAGAAAATAAAATTAGAAAATCTGCCAAATCAATGCTTGGATATTTCTTAGAATCCCAAGTAGCAGGGAAAAAATTCCTGAGAATTCTAGAATGACAACATGATGATAACAATAATTAAAAAGAAAAGTTCGGTAGTTACTTCAGTTTAATAAATTACACAACTTTGTGGGAGTCCTGAATCAAAAATTAATGCTGGGTCCTCAGTATGCAGGAGAACAAGTCTAGGACAAGACCAGTAAGTTTTTGGAATACTCCTTCCCAGCAAGTGTATTAATTTTACAAGACTCAGGTGGGACCAGCAGCTTCCTAGACCTAAAAAGCTGATGAAATTCCCTCTGCTTTCAATTGCAAATAGGCTCCCAGGAAACTTTTCCGGATCCGTATTACTGTTCTCCCTCTAGCAAACACAATAATACTCCTTTTCCAGGTAAGAATGGCCACAAGGAAGAATAGGAAGCATTAAAATTAGTGTTCTCCATCACTCCCCGATCTTCCTCCTGAATTTCCCAACTGCACCCCGTCTTGCACAAGCCTCTCGGTGTGCCTTCACAGACAGAAGTTTTCCTCCTCCCCTTTTCGGGAAGGATTTCTGAACCAACCACCCGTGGCTCAGTTCCAAGAGCAGTCACCAGAGAAGAGTCCCTTCGGAGACGCACTCGCAGGACTGCCTGGCCGGCTGGTCACACCGCTACAGCTTCACAGCCCTCACCCCAAACCTGCACAGCCCTCACCCCAAACCTCCACAGCCCTCACCCCAAACCTCCACAGCCCTCACCCCAAACCTCCACAGCCCTCAGTATCTAACAGCACAGGGTACGCTTCCTATCAAAACTATCCAGTCTGGGAAATCTCAAGTCATTTCTTCATTCCAACTCCACATGTGGGTCTGGACTATATGGAACAGAGAATAAAGGCAGTTCTCGTCCCAAACTAGTCTAGACACCACCTGGAAAGAAACATTTTGAATAGGGCTGCATTTTAAATATAGGTGTAAATGTAGATTCACTGTTGAGTTGGATGAGCAGGATTTCTGAAACGTTATTTTCACAAGGTGTTGAAAGGAGGTGGGTAAGTCACTTTTGGCAACAGTATGAAGAGCAATTCCTAGGGAAATGCAGGCAAAACAGTGAACAGATACAAGAAAAAGAAGAGCATAAAGAGAACGCGGAATAAAGGGAGGTGTGAGACAAATTGTTTGAAAGCTAACTGTAAGAGCAGGAATTACAGATTCCTGGTGTGCATTTTTAGTGTTTCAGACAGGAACCGTGTTTCGTGAGGAGCATTAGCGCAGCACTCCTGGCCCCCTCTTCACCCAACCAGCCCCACATCCACTGGTGCTTCATACCTGCTACAGCAATGGATCTGGGTAACAGTGGACACCCCAACACCTGACAGCCTGAAAGCAGAGCACCGTTTGCTAACAAGTGGCTAAAGGTTATGGGTCTGGGTACACAAACACCAGGACATAATTTAACTTGTCCTGTAAGGCAGCTTCACGAGGTAAAAGCATCCACACAGTCAAGAACAACACAGCACCTGCTTGACAGTAAATTCACCCCTTTTCCACCCATCTCGCAATGACTTGCTTGAGTTCTTGTCCATTACAGAGCTCAAGCTCCTGGCAGATGTTCTCGGGAGCAGCTTCTACTTTGTAGCTTTACTATTTATGCTGACATTCAGCAGCTAAATTTGAGCATTCGTATTTCATTTTGTTAGCCCAAAAAGGGTGGGCCTCCACAGAAGGTCTCCACTGAAAACATTAAACTGGACTCAGCTTAAATATTAGACCAAGTCTTGATTTAAGATTTCAATGTATAGTCACAGCCACATCTGGTTTAATACATTAAATTAGCTCAATTCATTTGAAAGGAGTCAAGTAAGAACTGAGAACACTGCAAAATGACTTCTTCAACAGGCTGTTGAGATGTCAATTTTTCTTACAATATAGAAAACGAATGCAGCAGCAGACTTCATGCCCATTACAAGGAGTGCCCAGGTAAAGGACAAAATGCTTTTACCAAGAGCCCCAAGACATTTGCAGAGGAAACACTGAAGAGTTCAAAGTAATATTTTAGAAAAGCTTCATTTTTATTCAAAAGACTCTTAAAAGTACTATTTAATTTGATTTCCACACTTCAGTTCTGAAACTAAGCCAACCATAATATTTTTATAGTTAGGAATCCAAGACTACACACTAAACAATCACTATTTTTATTCTTCTGATGCAGAAAACAAATCACCTTAAAATCTTAATAACTGTCACAAGTTAGTAATGTCTTGTTTTTCCTGGCAGTGGTTACACACACACACAAAAGGAAGGATGACTTAAAGCAGCACCCTCCAATTAAAGACTCTGCAAGAACAATTTCAAGACCAGGAAGGAAAGGAATCACATGAATCCTTAGAAAGTAAAGACAGATTGCCCACTTAGAAACTACTTTTTTTTTCCTACATTTCCATCTTTTTAGGATGTCATTCTTAAACATTTATCCCTACATTAGGTATTCAAGATTTAAAAGGATTTTTCCAACAACTTCTGTTTTCCAATCGCAAGGAAAGGGTGATATTAATAAATCTCAGCAAAATGAAAGTAATCTTTTAAGTTTCTGGGAAACGATACAGAAATTTTGCAAAGCATGCTAGAATGCATCATTTTATCCAACTACAGTCGAGTTCAGCGTGGGACTGGGAGAAGAAATCAGTGTGAACAAATGGAAAGAGAGTCAGTATTTTCCTGGGAATTATAAAAGACTTCAAAACTCAAGTTTGAGAAGTAACTACTGCTCTTCTATATGCAGAAAAGTTCAAAAGAAAATCTGTTAAAGTCAAATGCAGCAGTGAAATCATTTAAGCGAAAAAGAATATGCATGAGCTTCATATCATAACCTAGATATTTCAGTATCATAGCCGTAATTGAAACATAGCCTGCTCCCAGCTACCATATTCTTTGATATCAACTTCAATGGGAAGAATGGCAAAACACATTAAAATGCTAAAAAAAAAAAAAAGCCAGCCAAGAGTGGGTATATATATCTATCCCTCGTGAACCTGGTAAGAAGAACTTACACATACAACTCAAAAAAGCTCAAAAGCAATAGGCACAGGTTATACAAAATATTTTTTCTTTAAATATCACTGATACTGTTGATTTTGTTATTTAGATAAGACAACTGAGCCTGAAAAGCTACTCAAAACAGTTATTACATTCACATATAAGAAACATCCTTCTTTTAAAACTATAGCTAAAAAAGCTGGGGACAGAGCAGGACGGGAAATTCGACTTACTGTCAAGCAAGCAGAGACCAATCTGACAATTATCTGTCATTTATTCCGGCAATAAAACCCAAAGAACACAGCCAGGCAGCTTTCAGAAGCTTTACTTCATCTCACAAAGTGACACAGACGAAGCTTTATCGCTTGATGAGCGATGCACCCTACAATCCTGAAATATTGTGTTGAAGCATATAAACTCTTCAAGCAGATGTCAGAGACTTATCAACGGGCTTGGAGCAACCGCTGCGGCTCGACGCTTTTTCTCAGCCATCGTGCGCGTGTTCACAGCCTGCCCTGTATCTGCTTTCAGTTCTATTTTTATTGCTTGTTTCTCAGTCTTCATTAAGGCTAGTTAGTAAAAGTAATATTAAACTTTTCTTTTATCGCACAATTTGCCTGCCCACGCAGGAAAGCAGGTACACTGCGCTGACCGACGTCACGCAACAGGATAATCAACGGGTTTAACAGAACCGCCAACGCTCACAGCCACACGTGTCCAGACAAACAGGACAGGGGTTAAATACATTTACAATCACCCTGGCTTGAAAAGGATGAAAAAAACCTCAAGAAGGAAAACTTGTTTTCTTCACAATTCAGAAAAGCTGCAATTAGGAGTATGGAAGAGTATTACTTAAAGCATTAAATGATCTTACGCCTTATTTTCTCCCTTATTTTCAAGAATATTTTTTGTAACACTATTACCTTATAAATCCGTAACTACGACTGAAGCTGACCAACTCTCAATAAAGGTTTAGTGGTAAGTTTTCCAAAACACTAACATTTTGTTCAGATGCTTTAACTAGAAGAAAAGCTATTAAATGGAAGGAGAATTGCATTTGCCCCCTTTGAAAGACTTTAAAGGATTTCCATCTAACACTTCTTCCTCCATTATTCTGCCAGTTAAATCAGACCCAAAAAGGCTCACCAGGCAGCTTCAGCCTGCAACAACCAACATGAACAAAACCAACGTGCTACAAGTAACTGCAGAGTTGAACACAGGCACTGGGTTTTTTGTTTTGGAGGAAACAAATCAGTAGGGAGAGACCTGTCTGAACATCAGAGGCACTCCAGTTTATCACAGGGCTGTTGGAAACCGTACATCACCCACGTTTCTGAAGGTCACTCACCTGTAGGATAACCTGTCCAAGACTAAGCCTCTGCATCACTGAGCGAGGCAGGCACACAGCCTTGCTCATTCAGCTGCAAGAAGTGCCTCATGTGGCAGGGAACCGAGCAGACGACTTCCCTGTCAAGCTTAAGACTGACAATCAGCTTCTCTGATCACGCGGGGGGGGGGCGGGGGGGGGGGGAGCCAGCACAGGCTGTCTCCCTTTTCACTGCACGTCTACATCGAGAGTGACCTTTCTTCTCCCTTTTTCTATATGTGAAAACTAAACAGAGGAGATTAAGAGATCCAGAGCCTGGATTAGAACAGGCAGGATCCCAATTCAGCTCCTACTTTCTCAGTCTGTACTACATCACTGGACTGGTTCTCTCCACAACACAAAGATGCAGAAAAGTTCTAATGAATTTAACTCAGAGAATTCTGCATTTTAAAGGAATTTTGATTTTCTTTAAAACAAAACATAACATCAGTAAGACAGACACTGTGCTAGGCTATCAAGGCTGGAGAAGTGAAACCAAGAACACCAAAAACCTGACAACCTAAGCAAAAACATCACACAGTCACTTCTCCTCCCCCAGACATAAACTGTAGATTAGCTGGGAAGTCACCCTCCTAGTTGGGAAGCTTGAAAGCCATTTTCATTCTGAAAGAGAAGCAAAAACTAAGATTCTGACTTTCTGGATTGAGAACTCAAAAGCGTAGTTTAGCAAGGACGAGCAACGTTTCATTTCAACTGTCTCAAGTGTTTGTGAGCCATCCCAAGGTACCTGGAGCTCTGAGAAGCAAAGAGGGCAGAGAGCCAGAGAGCTCAAGGAGTCTGGGAGCCTCAACTTCAAAGCAGTCAGCTTTGGCAACGTGCCTAAAGCCACGAAACCCAGGCTACCAGAGACGCAGGGAGCTGCTGAGGAGCTGGGCAGGTGAGCGAGCAGTGGGGAAAGAGAGGACACAAAGAAAGAAAGGTGTGTTTCCTATCAAAATTCATCACGGCAGTTACACTGTTACGCTTCTATGAACACTTTTAAGTAGCCAAACATAAGTTTTCCAACAGCTGTTGCAGAAAATGGTATGTTTTGCCCAGAGGTGTGACTTCTGCAAACAAAAGCAGAACTGGAATGAATAGCAAGAGAACCTTCCTTTCCTTCAAAAACAACATAAGTTTTCCATTTTTGTTAAAAGGAACGTGTAAAAGATGCATGCTTGGGGGGAGGGGTAAATTAATCTTCAGCCGTTCTCATCAAGCCTTTGCAAGTCACCCACCCCTTCCAGGCCAGCACACCCCTGCCAGGAGCTCTGCACCCTGTCACCCACCCTCAGCAATCCCAAACACGTGGCAAACCCATCTTTGGGTTTTACAGACAGAAAGAAAAAGTGCTCAGGAAAACACGACCTGAACTGAAAGCCTCAGGAGAAGCAACAGTGCCTGCGCACAGCTGGAACCCCTGCCCACACTCGCTCTCCCAGTTCTACGGCCAGATCTCCCACGTCACCTCGACGCCTCAAGAAAGGAGCAGAAGCCGGGGTGTGGGCAAGGTTATCTTCTCCTTCCCAGGCGCCCTGACCCGCTCGATTTCGCTTCGAGAAGCCTCTGGGGCCAAGACCCAGGCCAAGGCCCC
>NW_009703459.1:0-2914 GCF_000703405.1 Apaloderma vittatum | reverse complement strand
GCCAGGGCGGCGAGGGTAGCGCTGAGTTTCAGTCAGGCCCCGAGCAGATATGGGATCTGCCCTGTCCCTGCCTGGGGAAGGGTGAGGCCGTGGTTTTGTGGGAAAATGTTGGGTTTTTTCCTCCCCTGGACTGCCCCTAGCAGTCGGCTGGGCCGGCTCTGAACTTGCGTGGGCCGGGGAAGTGGGGGGGAGGTGACAATAGTGGTGCCTCTGGCTTGGAGTGGAGCCACGGCAAACAATCCTCTCCTGGCCGCGCTCCAGATCTGACAAAACGCGGAGGTGCTATCGTATTCGTACCTATGTGCTTTCATCCCGAATCACCTTCTGAAAGCCTGGCGTGATTCTCCCGTCTGCGATGAATCCCTCTGCTTAGCCACAGAACAAGGCAGCCTGTCCACAGCGCTGCAGCCAGGAATCCCGTCCAGCATCCCTGCGAGGCCTCTGCTTTTGAAATTACAGCTGTGGATCTGGCAGCCAGTGGTGGGACCTGAGGTTAGGAGGTGATGTTGACTGAAGACGTGTGGACAGGGCATTCCAGGCATGCACAGGGTTAAATCAGAGGTGTCAGTTCATGGGGAGGTAACAGATATGTCCTGCTCCTTGATGCCTCTGGCTTTCCAGAAGCCTTGTCCTCCCTCCCACATTCCAGCTGCTGCAGCTTTTCACAGCTGGCCGCTCTCTGGGGACATTTCCCAGAGCTGAACAGGAGGGAGGGGAGAGAGAGGCACGAGCGACGTGGTCCCAGCACCGGCGGAGGGTTGGTGTCTGGGCTGACTGTCAGTGCCCCCAGGGAGGCTTGGGCTGGAGCCCTTCGCCTCCAGGAGTGGGCTGGCACAGGCAAACCTGGGTGATCCCAGGTCCCTGGCAGGGATCCACCCTCAGCCCTGGCCGGGAGAGTTTTTCCTGCTGCAGAGAAGGGACATCAATCTTTGCAGCTCACTTATTCCTTGGCCTCCAAAGCAGGGTAGCCAATTAGTGCTGGGTGTGATGGATGGCTTAGCCCCGTCCTCGTGACACCCATCCTCTGGAAACAGCTCCCACCACGTAGAGGCACAGCCAGCCCTGGCGGCGCTCGGCTCTCACCGACTTCCAGAGTCCCAGAGGGTCTCACGGGGGTCCTGGGGACAGGGACAGGCACTGCAGCCATGCTTGTTGAGCTCCCCGAGGGGAAAGAGCCCTGAATGCTGGGCCAGGGTTAATAATTCAGGGTTTAGGGAGAGGTTTCCCCCAATAATTCCCCAGCTTGGCTGTGGCAAAGCCTGTAGCTCTCTGGGGAAGAGGAGGTCAGCTCTGGACAGAGGCTGCTCACCCGCTGTTTGCGGCTCTGCCCGCTCTCTCCCATGAGACGTGGGCGATGCCTACTGAAACCTGGTTTCCCTCACACGCAGCTAAACCTGTTTAATCCTTCCCTGTCGTCTCCACCGAACAGACCTGGAGGGGTCTCAGCACCATCTCCACTTCAGCTGCCCCACGGCGCAGCTAATCCCGGGGCGGTTCAGATGGCCCTCGCAGTCCCCAGGGCTCGCTGGGGGCGATTATAAATGACTCTTCAGGAGCACAGGCTGGAAAACGGATCCGATTACAGGAGAAGTGGGTTTCGGGGCCCCCGCTCTGTTCATAATGAAGTGTAATCCTAGAAAAACATGTTGCCAATTACACTTCAATTGAACCCAGATAATGATGCTTAGACAAGGTCCAGAAAAGATGGAGTCTGGACAGTGAATTCCTTTCTAATGGAGAAGAAAAGTGTTCCTCCTTGGCAGGTCTGGGTTCAGGCTCGTTGTGATAGGAGCAAGAGCCTGAAATAATCAATCTCTGGATCCCATTTAAATGGTTTTATCAGTGGAAAGAGTATTAATCTCTCAAAAACACATGTTTATGGGAAGTTTAGTTTGGAGACGTGTGCATTTTTAACCAAAATCGCTTTGGGAAGGGAGGAGGAGCGGGTCTCAAAATTGCAAAAATAACACATTTTTAATTCTTCTGGTTCAAAGGAACTATTCATTTTGAAATGTAAGCTATTAGCTCAGTTTCTTGACCACTTTTTATAGCAAAAAAATTAAACCATCAAAATTACAGGAACAAAGTGCTATGAACTAAAGCAAATGCTTTATTCTCTCTTTTTTTTTTTCCTTTTTTCCTTTTTGGTTTACAAACACTTCAGAGACATCAGCTTTCCGCTCCAACGAGGGATGGCTGGTTCGGGGCCCTTGTTTTACTTTGGGGTGGAAGGACGGTGAGGTTCAGTCTCAAAAAATTGGTCACAGGGACTGTGCCTCGCTCAGCCCGTGCACTGCACCGGGGCAGGCGTGGGCGAAGGGCGGGCGGTCGCTGGCATCTGGCTTTTTACGGGAGCCGCTCGCGAGGTGCCGGGGGATCACAGACATCTCGGGGTTGGCGGGTGCAGCGTGGGTGAGCAGCGTGGGTGAGCTGGCCGAGATGGCTGAGGCAGATAAGGGGCACCCCACCACACGGCCGGGTGCCTCCGTGCACGGGAAGCGGGTGTTCGGCCACAGGCTGTTATCGCCGCCACGGTCTTTGCAAAAGGCTTTGGGAAACCCACGTGTTGCCAGATCTCAGCACCGATTATTTTATTCAAAATAAAAGGCATTATTTTTGTACTGAGAACCTCCACTTCAGCTCTCTCCCTCCTCCTCTCTCTCTCTTCTCTCCCCCACACGCACACGTTTTTGCTGCCTTGGGGGATTTTAGCAGCACAGAGCTCTGGAAAACAGACTCCTACCTCCTTCCCGCAAGCTCGGGGAAAGCGAGATGCTCTCTTGATGCTGGGCTGCGGGTCAAAGTTTCCAACATTACGGAATGAGACAAGAAAACAGCAATTCATCCTAGTGTCGTAAAACCTAAAGCTGGGCTTTGGTCAGTTTGTTTTACAGGGTAGGTCTCGAATGCCCTG
>NW_009703458.1:0-316 GCF_000703405.1 Apaloderma vittatum | reverse complement strand
TCAATGCCAAGTCGCCACAAACCATCAGGTTTGGGGATTGGCCAAACTGGTGGATTATAAGGAGAGTGAGCCTGACTTACAATTTGCCTTTTCCCGAGGTCACCCAGCAACTCAGCGATCCCTGTGGCTGCACCAGGCAGCAGGTACCGACAAAAAGCAAAAGTCAATGGGGAGGCAACCTACAACAGCTCCATCTGTGCTAAAGCGGTTTGCCAGGTTTTAATTCCAAAATCCAGAACTCTGCTGTCAGAAACCAACCACTGCCTGCCTGTCTGCATCAACAACACTGAAAATATCCAACTTAACAGAACCAGTG
>NW_009703457.1:0-10427 GCF_000703405.1 Apaloderma vittatum | reverse complement strand
CGGGCGGGAAAGGGAATGAGGGAGAAAGACTTAAAGGTTTGGAAACAGGCCTAGAACAGCTTCAGGGAAACAGTAAAGAAAAGGAAAGGTGATGCCGTGAAGAAGAAAATGGTGAAATGTGTAAAATTATGTACAAAAGCGATATCGAGCTCTTCCCATGTGTCCCCACTGGTGGTGCTGGGAAAGTCCCCGACTGGGCTCGGCAGCGCACGGGAGCAGGGGGCAGGAATGTCCAGGTTGGGGTCGAAGGCAGGAGAAGGGACAGAGTCCTCCTCAGACAGTGGCCGCAGGAGAAGAGAGTTTTACGCTTGTGATCCTGCAGCTTTTTACTGATTGTGATGTCAATGGAATGGAAAACTTTGTTGGTCAGGTTTGGGTCACATGTGCTGTCCGCTCCTCCCTGCAGGTGTGACATTTTTACTTCCTTACAACCCTTTTACGTCCCGGCACCCCAGCATGGGTCACACGAGACCCAGCAGTGACCTCGGTCACTACAGGAGCAAGTGTCAGCCGGAGCCTTTGTGCATCCCTGTCGCTGGCAGCGACTGCAGACCCCAGCGTTATCACTCCCAGCAGCAGGCACTGTCTGCACAAACACGTGTGAGCGTCAGAAAGTGTCGCTTCTTAGCAGAGACTGAGCTGCAGAGTAAAACCACTGAACAGAATTGGTTCTGTTTGGCCCAAACCAGGACACTTGCCCATAGAACTTGCTCTCCAAGTACTTCCCAAAGGCAGATGTGGCCCATGGGCTGTACTGCAGCTCACAGCAGAGCCGGTTCTTCTCTGCTCCTTGGGCAGGGAGCCAAAGAAAACACAAACTACGTTTATATTAAGATACTTCAGTTAATTTGGCTTTTGAATTAAACTCTAATAGGACTAAATAAAAAATTACTTTGTGTAGTTATAAGCGAACTAGAAATATAGACTATCTTAAGAAGCTGGGGAAGAAATATATTTGGAAATCCAGCTGTCAGGTCTGAAGGCAAAGGGCAGCAGCAGGAACAGGCTTGTGGTAGTTTCTCCGTTACAGTGTCACCACGTGGCTGTGTTCTCGCAGAGCAGTAACTCGTGGCAGTTGTTTGGCTGCTCACAGTGGCTTTGCTGTTCCTGGCCTCGTCATCTCGTGCAAAAAAAGACTTGTCTTTTCAGAATTTCATGCGTGTGCTCCACTTGCATGTTTTGCTTGTGTTTGTCACCAAACCTTCCAAGTGTGGGTGAAAACGTGTCAGCCGCAGACTCCCCGGTGCGTTTAGCGAAGCCTGTTTTTTCCCGTGCATCTCTCCCCTGTGCCCCGGCTCGGTGCCTCTTCCCACTGCTCCCTGTGGCACTTCAAGGTGCTCTGAGCTCCTGCAGCGTCCCGGGTCCTGCCGTATCCCTCGCGTGCGCCTGCCAGGGATGTCTGCCCCTGCGTTTGCTGGCTTTGTCTTCCAGCGCGGAGAAGGAGCCGATTCTGCCCTGCTTTTCCTTGGAGGACAGACGTGAATCTGTCTCGCCTTTTTCTTATCCCTTGCTGTTGCTCACGGAGCTGGTGGGGCTCTCCTGTACTCGGCCTCTGACAAGTTGATCAGGAATTTTGGAGTTAGCGAGGGGAGCAATGACAGGCTGTGCCAATGTTTCGATGTGATGGGATGCGAACTGAAGGCTAAGCTGGCTGAGAAATGTAGCGACTGAGAGTAACAACCGTGTCTGACAGGGATTCCAGCTTTCCACGTGGAGCCAAAGAACTGTGCCCATGCTACAGTAAAATCACGAAGGCCGTTGATGTGTGGGGATATGCTGGGGCAATCCCAGCCATGGCGGGGCTAGAAAAAAAGACGTGAGCAGAAATGACTTTTCTTTAAAGCGTGAGTCGATGTTGTCCAGCTCCAATACCGACAGTTTATCGGCCTTCTGGACGAAGAGAAGTGACCACTTCACTGCTGCTCTGAGAGAGTGCAGAAGCATTTTTAGTGTGTGTGAGACGTGGTTTGTGGCTTTAACAGTCTTTAAGGCATAAGCAGTTCTTTAACCCTCAGTTCCAGTGAATTTTTATAGGATTAAATCTTTAGTAGACAAGGGGACTAGATACTTGTTCACCTCTGCAGTTAGCCCACTGGAGAATGAAGTGCTGGGTTTAATTTGGAAACAGAGAAATCCAAGGTGAATGATGCCATAAGCTGCTTTCATCTGCTCCAAGTACAACATCTTGTACTTTGAACGGAAAACAAAGTGTTCAGTGTGTTAAATTGTCACCTGCTAATTGCATGATGCTTTTAAAAAAGGAAACGTTGTAATAAATACCAAAATCTTTCTTGTGCTTTATCTCCTCAGGACGAGTTTTTAGATGTGATCTACTGGTTCCGGCAGATCATCGCGGTTATTTTGGGAATCATCTGGGGAGTAGTTCCACTGAAGGGATTCGTGGGAATAGCCGTGTAAGGTTTATTTCTTTTTCTGTCTCTTGTACTTTCCCACATTTGGGGCGTGGTGTCTGGTGTAAAGCTGTGCTATAAGCAGGGAGGTGGCCAAACACAGTCACTGTGTGCCCTGAGTCTTAAAGCCAGCGTTGCCTTCCAGGCTGTAATTTGTCACGATATTCATAGAAATCCTGTGTCTTCATCAGCCTCTTCCTCTGTCCTCAGCCTGATTAAAATGATTGCTTATTTTATTGTTGTTAAAGGAGGCAGGGGTAGAAGAAGGGAATGAGAAATGTCTCAATATGTTGACAAAGGGCTGGGAAGAGGTTGGACTCGATGATCCTGGAGGTCTCTTCCAGCCAAAACTGTTCTATGATTCTATGATTTGTGAAACAGCCTGTGTGAACAGGGGCTATGAGCGTGGTGCCTGGTGTGGCCACCTAAAAAGCAAGGCTCACAGAGGGCAAGGCGTGGTAGTCCTAGCCCTCCTCTCTGAGTCGGGAGCCTTCTTCAGAGAGGAGGTTCTGGGTTCTGTTAGTAGACAAGAAGGGCAGCTTTTTTTTTTTTTTCTTTTGAAAAAGAAAGGTTTCTTCCAAACACCAAAGACCATAGGTAACCAGCAGGCGAAGCAGCACCGTTGGCAGCGCTCCCGGCCCACGGGAGTCGTTCTGGCAGCCGTGCCGCGAGGGGAGGGCAGTGCCCAGCAGGATACGTACACACCGAGACACGAGATTCAGGTCTCCTCCAGGCAAGTGTCCGAAGGCTGCAGTGAGAACTCTGAGTTATGAAAATTTGTTTAGCTCTGGCACATGCCCGAAAGCCTCTGGAGGACACCAAAGATGGGAAAGATGGCCCTGCTCTCTGAACATTGGCTGTGGGAGGACGCTGTGTTTGCCCCAGGGAGTCTCCATTTGTGAATGTCTGTGCCTAGTCGAGGTCTCCTGGTCACGCTCACAGCCTCACAGCTTTTCTTAGGCAGAATTGAGTGTCCTGGCTGTGGCAAGAAAGTGGAGGGAGTAGCAAGTAAGTGTCTCTTAAAGAAAAAAAAAGAAAAAGTGTGAAATTTTAGGGAAAAGGGGCTGGCAAGCTGTGATGCTCCAACAGGAACTCGATAGCTGCACGCAAAGAGTTAAATCGAAAGAGCTCCCAGTAACAGACGTGGGGTAACTGAGAAGCATTGTTCTTACTTAGTCACCCATTAATTCACAAGGCACCTTCAGGCACCTAAGCCAATTCTTGTGCTAAATGTTAATAAGAACTAAAGGTGATTTTGCGTATGGTGGGAAAACTAAAAGCTTTCAGAGCCGTGGCGTGCGGTCACACAGCTGCTCACAGCTTCCTGCCACTCCCTGCACTTGTCTGCCTATATTGCCCTTCTGACACAGCCTTCTTTCCAGAAAATGTACCGGGCGCTTCCCAGCTTGCCCCAGCCCTATGCTGGGGAGATGTAAAGTCAAACATGTCTGAGGACAAACAGGAGGTCATGTTTTTTCTCTCCGTTGCAGCGTAACTCTTGGCACAGACTAGAGAGTGTTAAGAGTTGTCTCAAGCTGAACCCCTGCGCTATGGCTCCAAGGGCATTATCGAGTCTTCCCTGGCTCTCATCTCTTGAGTCCCTGCGTTTGGTCAGGGGACGCTAACAGGGGTCTAACACCGAGCACAGAGGCTGGCAGGCTTCCCTCAAAATCAAGGAGCACACATTGAAATTGGATTCTGTGTGGGAGCAGGACCGCTGCCGGATAGTTAGTCGTGCAAGGGTTTGCAGATGTGCTGGTAATTCCAGCTTCTGCCTGCTGTCTGATGAACCTGACCAGGAGTAGGTTGTGCCTGTGCCTTATGAGGTGAACTTCATCCAAACCTCGCGCGCTGTGGCAAGCTGACCTGGAGGTGCTCTTTCAAGGAAGTGACCGAGCTGCCTGGGAAGCGTTGCAGGGACAATATTCCTATTTGCATCCTCTCATCTGCGAATGAGAGGTGTTTCACTGCTGCTTTGCTGGATGACGTGTCACATACCTGCTCCCTGTGTCACCGAAATGACGATTCCTCATCTCCTTCTTCCAGATTCTGCCTGATCAACGCTGGTGTTCTGTACCTCTACTTCAGTAGCTTCCAGCAGATAGATGAGGAGGAGTATGGCGGGACGTGGGAGCTAACAAAGGAAGGATTCATGACATCTTTTGCACTGTTTCTGGTAATGCCTCTTGCTATTTAAAGAAAACTTAAAGGTTGATGAGTGAATTGTGTGGGTACACAAAAAAAGACCTGGAAGAAAAGCAGGTGATGTGCTGATAGGAGAGAGAGAGGTGTTAACGCCATCTGATAAGTGGAGTTGATTGGGAAAGAAAATCCCCAAACCTGATGGCTGCTGGCTATGAAATACACTATTAATGCCCAGATGCAAAAGATGTAGGAATGGGCAGCTATAATTCTGCATCTACCACTTAACTTTCATGTCTTCCCATTCTCTGTCCCTCATATCCTTGTGCAGTTTCATCCAGAGCCAGTTACACCCGAACTGGTGTCTTGGGTATCTTTGTTTTTCCTTTACTCCCCTCCTGCAAGTCTCTGAAGACACTCAACACTTGATTTAGTGGTATTTCTAATGGGATTTTACCATGTAGAGGCTGGTTACCCCAGAAGGCAAGCAAGTGGGATGTCACCTTTTCTAGCACTTGGGGATCCTGACATCTCTCTGAGACCATCTCAAAGCTGGACTTGAGTCCCCAGTCCTCTGTTGAGAACAAGCCCTCTTCTTGAAAGGCTGCACGCAGCTTGAGGATGAGGTTCTGAAATGCATCAGTGCACATTGTCCCAAACTGGTGACTTCAAACCTTCAAATGTGCTTACAAATAACAGATGATGGTCTCATTACAATACGCAGAGGATGCCAAAAGTTGCAATCCTTGTGTGCTTCAGGCTGCTGTAACATCACAGATGCCATCCTGAACACCCTGGGACAGAACTGCCTGAGGCTTAGAATAGTAGAAGTTGCAAAGTGCCTCTCTCCAGAGGCGTCAAAATAACCTTCACTTCCTTTCCTCTCCACAGGTCGTTTGGATAATCTTCTATACTGCCATCCACTATGATTGACACAGTCTGCAGCTTCTGCCTGTCAAATGAGTCTTCAGTAAATCGAGAAGGTTTTAATAAATCCTAGTCTTTAGTGGACTGGTGGGAAGGTAGGGGAAGTCAAATCAGCTCCCTTCTGTACCAGCGGTCTGATTAGCCTGGAAGAGCCCCAACTCTTCTGCTGCTGGAGAAATCAATCTCCGTTTTATATACCATTAATAGTTGGAACTATTAAAAAGCCATTGGAATTTTTGGAAGTGATTGAAGACTGTTCAAATTTGGAACTTTCCGTGACTAGTCAGTAACTCTATCAAACTCCTGCGTGATGAAGGTTGAATCTGTTAATTTAATGTATGTATGCCCTTCTGTTTGAAATCCATCATTAAATCCTGACTTGTCTTCCATTGTTGTCCTTTAGACAAACGTTTTTTAAAAAGCAACTATAGGATACACAGGAGGAAGGCCCTGCAGCAGCCAGGCCATGAGTTGAGTGGCTGTCCTTAGCATATTTTTGTAGTAATCAGATCTGATTTGATTAAAGAGACTGTGTTGTTACCATTTCTGATATTTTTCATTTTACTTCCAAATCAGTGGTCCACCAGAATTTTTAAATGGTCTTTGCCAGAGACAAAATTCTGAGTTTTGCTAGGAAGAATTGTGATTCATTTGGTTATCGAAAGTGTGTTCAGGAGGCTTTAGAAACTCCACTGCGTTCTGCTAGCCTGGCTACTACGTTGCCATCGCATGCTTCGGAGCTTAGTAGTCTTAAAGGACAGTCATTCTGGAGATACCCCATTAAATGTTAAGCATCTAGGTTGTTGGGGTTTTTTTAAGCTCTTGGAATTCAACTGCTCCCTGTTAGTAAATGCAGGAGACTAAGACACAACTGAGGCAGCTATTATCTTAAATGCAGAATTACTAACTTGCAAATCAGGCCAAGTACGCAGAGTCTGGTTCGCGAGGTGCTTTTTATGAGTCGATCACTGCGTAGCTCAGTTCCTCCCTAGTCGTGCCCCTTTTGTGCATCGATGGGGGAGCCTCCTCTGCTTTAAGGTGTTTTTAAGGACGTCTCTTTCGGAAATAGTTCTTGGGAAACACGCACAGTCCCTGTTCCTGTCAGAGGACCTTGTTATTGTCGGAGGACCTTGGAGTCTTGTTGCCGTGTGGGCCTTGTTTTTCCAGACAGCTCAGGCAGCCAAAACGAGTCCTGACCTCAAGCTGCCTTACGGTGAGGAGTCGATAGCTTTAGCATGCTCTTGCTGCAGATCCGCGTTGCTTCTCACCAATGGACGTCCAACAGCCTCGTTCTCTCACGTGAGTGGGCAAAGCCAGGGATCGAAATCTCTTAAGTGCTGGGCTCCAGGATCACCCACTGGCACAGGCCTCCCTTCTTACGAGGGAAAATGCTGTCTGTTCTTGGCAGAAAAACCACACCTGGCTGGTTTAGGTCCTTGGGGTGCCAAGGGAAGAGTGCAATAGCAGACAGCTTCTGCTACTTGTGAGTTGCCAATTTAAGTGATCTCAAATAAAAACTTCTATGTTTTCTCCCTCCCCATCCCCAAACTTGCTCAATCTTTTAGGCTGATGCTTTCTCTTCCCCTTCTTTCCGCTGAAAGCATTAATTTCCCACAAGAATTGCATAGCCTGCTTGTTCTAGGTCACCCTTTCCTACTGGCATCTGCATCCTAGCTGCTCACAGCCTTCAGTAAAATCATTGTATACTTGAAATGCTCTAATAAATGTCACTTGGCTAATTCACTGTGCAGCTCCTGTATCCTCTGGTCTTTGAAGTTTTGTAATATGGTGGGAGTGTGGGATTCCCTGAAAAGTTTGATTTTTAGTAAATACCTAATCTAGCAGCTCTCTTGGATTCTCAGGTCTCCTGTTTGGCAGGCTTGAATACTGGGCATTCAGAAGGGGCCAGAAGTGTTTGTAGTGGAAGTAGTAGCTAATGCTTAGATCCACGCTTTAATGGGTGATTAAGCAGGTTAAGCCATGCCTCTGTGTAAGCTGTTCTGCCCTTTCAGCAGCTGTCCCTGCCCCGTGACACGCAGTCGTGGCAGAACACTGCTGCGTTGCGGAGTCCAGAGCAGGACTTCAACCACGGTGAGAGAGCACAGAGCTGCAGAGTTGCTTCTCTGCCCCTTTGCTGTATTCCTTGGTTATCTGCAATCCCACCACCTGAGCTTCTTGGTCTTTGCAGTTCTTTACAGTTCTAGTGGCTGGAAACTGAGGCAGAACCTGAGCTGAGGAGGATCCTCGGTTGAGGATAGTGACCGTGCGGAAGAGAAGTTGGTCTCTGGATCTCCTCAAGGCTCCTGGTTCGTCATTGCAGCCAGTGGTTGCAGTTGCTCAGCTGCAAGCTTTAAACCTCCTAAGGTTCCTGATTAAAGGGGTGCCTCAATGACTGTATCCCCAGTGCTGATCACTAAGAGACCTAAAGCTACGGCATCTGCCCCGGGAGACATGAGGTTAATTTTAAGCTCAAGGGGATGTAGCAGCCTGTAGAACGGAGCTGGGCACCTTACAACGATGAGCACTGTAAAAACACAGGGGGTTTGCAGACACCTGAGAGATTGATGTGAGGATGATCTGGCAGAGAGCATGAAGTTGGGTGCTCAGGAGGACAGAAGAGCAGCAGCGGACAGGAGCACGGACTGCGCTGAGGCTCAGGCAGCACCTCCGCCCTCAGCACTTTTGGTCCTGGCACAACAAGCACACCTGCTCTGCGCTCTCCTCGAAGGGCAGGGGACCACTGCAGCAGCTGGTGGGGGATCTCTGCTACCGTGGAGCAGCGACTCGGGGAGAAAAAGGTCTTTCCTACACTGGAGAGCTGGGCTGTCGGTTGCATCAGGAGGCTGCAGCCTTGTGGGGTCTACGTGCTGGAGCGGAGAAGAGGCCGTGCTGCCTGTCGGCTCAGGGAGGTTCACTGGAGGGAACATCGCTTCCCTGGCAGGGAGCAGCGAGATACGCCCTGGCCTAACCTCGTTGTGAGGAGAGAAACAAGTGTGTTCTAGTGTGGAACTGGCTGAGAAATTTCTTGTGGTCTTTCTTGGGCTTCAAGCGTAACATCCATTAAAACTTTAATGCAAGACATTTTTGGTGTTAAAGGAAAAAGTGGCATGGGTGTAAAGATGTGCTCATGGGAGTTAAGAGGTGGTGGGTGCCTTGTGCCCTGGCAGCATCGGCTGTGAGACCCCGGCTAAAACAGCTGCTGCAGGAGCTCTGTGGTGGTGGTACCTGAGCACGCAGTGTGATGTCGGCTCGCTACCTGTGACTTCTGGTTAAGGCAGGGAATGTTGCTGATGGGACTTGTCTTTAACAGTGCTTGGGATGTCGTCAAAGCGAGCGGTGCCTGTTGGGGCTGGGAGCACGCCACTGAGGAGCTTCTGTCCCCTCCATGGAGGTGTCATCACCTCCGCTTTTCCCCAGCTTGATTTCCAAGCTTGAAAAGGCTGTGCTCCCAGTCGCTGGGATTCAGCTGCAGGCAGGTGACAGAGCTGGTTGGGTTTTGTTTCTCAGAAACATAAGAGCAGCAGAGGCTGGGTTGGTCTGGGGCAAGCAGGGTCTCGAAAACCCAAGAAGTGGGAAGCACAGCTTTGTCTTCAAGCACTGTTAAGTCACACGTGTATCTGACAACTGGGATCGCATTTGCTGAGACCTTCTGGGACAGCAGCGGTGTCCCAAGCCCACGCTTCCCAGGGTGTTTAATGTCAAGGATGTTAATTCTCTGCCAGGCAAAGGGGTGGAGGAGGATGCAGTAGGCACAAAGCTCCTGGCTGCTTTGGTGGAGAAGAGACCACCTCCAGCTGCTGGGGATGGGAAAGCTGAAGAGATGTCTGAAAATGGGGCGCACTGAGACTGGCTTGCAAAAGCCAAACTATGCTCCCATGAGTATTTAGCTAAAAACTGGCAGTGCCCCTTAAGCCCTCAGGCTGCTGGAGGGCACTAGCCAAACCTTGCTACTGCCACAGCAAAGGAAGCTTTCAGTCTCTAAGAGCACGGAGCACTAGCTGGCTCACTGGAGGATCAGAAAGTAGGACATGTACCTCTCAGGTGACTTCCCTGGAGCCAAACGGCCCAGTATTCAGCACGCTCCATCTCCCAAAACAACAGATGTCCAGGATAGATCAGGGCAGAGGATGGATTTCTGAGATCTGGCAGCTGAACAGCCAAGCGCGCGTGCCAAGCTGAGATGGAGAGGCTGGTGTCATTGCGGGAAGAAGTAATTTGCACAAACCTGAAGCATTTTTTCAGTCCAGGAAAAAAAAAAAAGACAACAAACAAACAACCTCTTCCATCTTTCAGTTATTTTACTAGTGTTTTTTAGGTCAACCTCTGCAAAAAGTGCAGGGAGAAAAACCAAAAGGTCTCAGCCGGTTTGATTTCAGAAATGCCCATGCGAACCGGGCCTCCCCTGCTGTATTTCCATCAAAACTCTTTGCCAAATGGGAGCTGTTGGTAGCCGTGGCTCAGGTTTGCCCCGAGCGTGGCTGGTTCTGTGTCCCAGTTTGGGCTCTGCCCGTGCCCAACTGGCTCGGTGCTGGCCGGCCATGCTGCCCAGCCCATCCTAATCCACTCTCTTATAAACTCGCGGTGCAGTAATAACATTTAAAGGTTCGCTTGTTCTGTAGGTTCAATTTTCTTGTAATGAAGTGTCTTGAGGTCTCTTCCAGCCTGAGTGATTTAATTTACAACTACCTTAGTTTCTCTTACACACTTATTAGTGGATGAGATGCTTTTGAGGCTTTTACAGGTGCAGATTCTTTTATCAGAGCTCCAGTTAGGGGTAGTACAATGAGAAGGAACCACATCTTAAAAAGTCGTATTCTCAGCCCCAGCCTTTGGTCACTTGGTCCATCCGTCCATAATTACTACTGATTTAACTAGTAGAACCAACCAGCCTGACTAATATGGCTTGATCTGGAGCGGTCCGAGCCCTGAGCACCTCCATCCCCAGCT
>NW_009703456.1:4466-4670 GCF_000703405.1 Apaloderma vittatum | reverse complement strand
GGCTGTGGGAGGGACACTCTGCTCTCACTCTGCTCCATCGGGCCAGTGTCTTGATCCTCTCTGGCTGGCACCACAAACACCAGCAGCACGTGCCGGGGAAGTCCTGCTCCCGGCAGCATGGGCTGTGTCTTGCAAAGGGTCCCCTGCAGACTCTGTGGGAGCAGCGGGACGCAGGGGAGCTCGCAGCTCAGGCCCAGCGCCCCG
>NW_009703456.1:4041-4378 GCF_000703405.1 Apaloderma vittatum | reverse complement strand
GGCCCCGCAGCTCATAGTGGCTGCCACTGTACCGCTGGCCCGCGTGACATCAGGCTGTGGTGCCGGGTCTGGGCTCCCCAGTGCAGGGGCAGAAGCAACCATGGAGCCTGGTCCAGGCTCCCACATCCCACCCGCTCAGACACAGGTGGCCGGGGCACGGCCCAGGAGCTCATGGCACCCAAATGTCGCAGGTAGCCCGATGTCTTTCTCCAGAACTGCTGAATACTTTGAGGTTTCAGATGTTTCAGATCCTGCCCTGCAGTAACCAGTTATCAGCCCAGAAATGTGGTGTATTGGAAAATGGGACAGTGGGAAGCAAGAATTACTTATACCTTCA
>NW_009703456.1:0-4010 GCF_000703405.1 Apaloderma vittatum | reverse complement strand
GGAACTATTTCAGAGATAGTTCAACTTCATATGTAATGGAACACCTCTCAAATTATGCAGCAGCCCCATTTCAAATAAAAAAATTAATAAAACCTGCCTTATATTTGGAAGCAAAATTGTAGAAATACTGATTCAGAAGAACCTCTAGTCCAGCTTTTTCACTTAAGCAGGGCTACTGCCAGCACTAGCTCAGGTCTAGCTGAGTTAGAAACTTCCCAGGATGAAGAGTGCACAAGCTCTCTGCCTCTGCTGCTACAATCTCCTCCTGGTGCAAAAGTGTCTCCAAACGTCCAACGTCTTCCTGACCTTAGTTGCCCACCTTGTAATCTCAAGGAGCAAATACTGGCTCTCAAACTTTCTCCTCTCCCAGTGCAATGAGAAGAGCCTAAATGGAACACGGGTTACGTAGATGCCTGAAGCAGATGCTCAGAATATCAAATCCACATTTTAGGCTCTTGCAGAATGGCACAGATCTAAACTGGAGCATTATGTTGATGTTTTGGAGGTGCTCTTCATAAAGTAGAACTACACATTTCCCACTCAGATGGGCTCCCTTAGGTCATCAGGACAGCTACAGCTGAAGGTATGCATCTGTTCCTCTGCACTAAGGTTGTGAACTGCAGTTACCCACCAATTAAAAACATTTATTGGAGGAAAGTTAGTCCTAGTGCTGCACTGAAGGTGGCCGAGGCCTTCTGCATGTTTCGGCAGAGCCTGGAGCTGGCATGCCATGTCTGAGTCTTCCCTTTCCAAAAGCCAGGGCTCTCTGGTGCCTTATCAGAGCGGGGTTGAGAGCACGTGCTCTCCTACTGCAGCTTGCCGTGCTCTGATCTCTCCCCAGTCAGCAAGGTGAACAGGTCTGACTGAGAGGTTTAACACCAGCCAAGGTCCTTTTGGATGGAGAGGAAGGTAATCCAGAGCAGAGCCCAAGCCCTGCTTCCAGCTGGTCTTTTGTGCCAAGGAGAGGGTGCAGCTCCTCTGGTGTCAGGTCAAGGACCAGTCACCTTGGGAACACCCAGGACTCTTCTCTTTGTCCTGGCCTGGGATTTAGTGGTGGCAGCTCAGAGCTTGCCGTCAGAGTGGCAAAGGATTAATCTGCCTCCAGAGGTGCTGAAAGGCGCTGGCTCTAACCCGTTCCTGACTGTGGCAAAAGCAGGACCTGAAGTCAGGACTGATTAGCAAGCTGTAAATTTACCCTGAACAGCACCTTTGATCGGCGTCAAAGCCCTGCAGGGCCGGCTGCCGTTTCCACGTCTCTGAAGACCCTTGCTGGTGTGTTGGCAAACCAATGATTTCACCTGTTGTGGTAGGACAAGGGGTCGTGGCTTTAAACTAAAAGAGGGTAGATTCAGACTAGATGTGAGGAAGAAATTTTTCACAACGAGGCTGGTGAGACACTGGCAAGGGTTGTCCAGAGAGGTGGTAAAAGCCTCATACCTGGAGACAGTCCAGGCCAGGCTGGATGGGGCTCAGAGCAACCTGACCCAGTGAAAGGTGTCCCTGCTCATTGCAAGGAGCTGGATGAGATGACCTTTGGGATGAGACGAGCTTTGAGATGGCCCAAACCATTGCAGAATGCACCCAGATCCCCCAGAATGCCTTGGGATGCACTGGAAGACACATCCAAGGGGTTGTGGGTGCACCAGAAGGAACAGCGCTTTTCTTCTCAGACACAGAACGTGACCATCCTCTGTAACACCATCCCTTGGGAAGCAAAAATAGTTGTTCTTGGAGTTGTTTCCTGAAGTATCTCCATGCAGTTATCCTTGAGCTGCAGTTTTAGATAAAACAGTGGAAGTGCAGGGCTAACAACAGACAGTTGGAGTTACTGTTTCTAGCATAGGAAGGATAGTTTTGTCTGAAGAAACGCGACTGGTGTTTCAGCAGGGAGTAGTCAGAGGACCACAAAAAGCTGAACTCTATTTTACAAGCATTTCTGCTGTGATTCCAGCGCACGTGCTTTTTTCTCTCACCTGCTTCTTTGAGACACCTGGGCTCTTCGCCCCAAGAGTTTAGTACTAATGCTTGTATTTTTAGAAGCACTGGAACAGCTTCTGCTTTTTAAAACCATCGTGCTTTAAGATTACCCTTGAGATGACCTATCGCTCTCACTCTTCTGGCAATTCTATCGAGCCAGCCCCCTGCACTCTCACGAGAGCCCACCTGCAGTGCTGTGTCCATCTCCAGGGCCCCCAGCCTAAGACACGGATCTGCTCGAGCAAGTCCAGAGGCCACAAAGATGACCAGGGGCTGGAGCACTTCCCCTGGGAGCACAGGCTGAGAGAGCTGGGGCTGCTCAGCCTGGAGAAGAGAAGGCTCTGGGGAGACCTTCCAGTGGCCTCCCAGTGCCTGAAGGGGCTGCAAGAGAGCTGGGCAGGGACTGCAGGTGACAGGACAAGCAGCAATGCCTTGAAACTGAAAGAGCGAAGATTTAGATTAGATTTAAGGAAGAAGTTCTTCACCATGCAGGTGGTGAGACAGCAGGGCAGGTTGCCCAACGAAGTTGAGGAAGACTGAGCCACGCCAGGCAGCGACACACGTCACAGCACAGCCTCTCTCTTCCATGGCTGATCACACAGATGAGATTTTCATTAAACGAGTTTTTGAGGGCACAGGTTCTTCATTAGAGTGACGATGCTGTCATTTACTCTGCAGACAAGACACACCACTGGCTGCAACATTCCTCAGGTGAAAGGGAGTGGCCCAACAGCAGCAGCTTGCTGGGCACCTGGCAGTTACCCCAGGAGGAATTCGGACACTTTCAGCCCACCACACCCTTATCAAAGCACTCTCTACATCAAAGGCCCCGATTTGCCTTCAGATGGGCAGTTCCACTTAACCTCCCCAGCCCTGCGGCACTACAACTCAGCCCTAACACAGGGCGGCTTTTACCAGGAGTAGGAACTAAGCGCACCGAGGCAGATTTATGGACAAGACCGTGCACGTGTGGAACAAAAGGCTGTTTTCTTACTCACCCCTTCCCACTACATAAAATTCTCTTCTCAGGGTTTACTTAGTTCAGTAAAGGCCACATCATCGCAGTAAGTCACTTGCTGCATGTTTTACGATAGATTTCTTACTTTAAACGTGCAAAAATGTGACTGAACTTGCATAAAACTAAACTTAATCCACCCTCCTTAGGTAAGGAACATCAAGAACTAGAAACAGAAAAAAAAGATTGCGCAACTGAAGTCTTTGCAGAAAAGAACATCCACGTGGAATGTCAGATCTCCAGCGTCTTGTTCCAGGAACTTGCACCACCTCAAGAGAATCAAGAATGATTCTTAGAATTCCACTTTAACAGTAGTCTTCTCTCTGTTTGCCGCACTAAACACCAAATGCAACAAAAGAACTTCACTTTTTTATAGCTAGCTAGCTCAGTGGAGAGCCTTCTCCCTCACGTGTGACACTCACACTTTCTTCAGTTATTTCTGTGTGAAGGGGTCTCTATGCTCTATCTCTTTCTTCCCAGCTTTTCTTGCAACTTTCATTTCAAAGTTATCGCGCTATGTATAAGTGGTAAATTCCTTTAAATAAATCTAAAGAAAAATCAAAGTTCTACACAGGGCTGCCTACTCAAGACCATATCCTTATTCTGGAAGAACAATGAAGTTTAAAACCAAGCAGTGATTTTTTTTTTTTCTGTCATTAAACAGTTACTAAACAGAAGAGAGCAACAGAGTAGTTTATTTGACATTGTTGCAGGCCACAGCGTATCTGGACGAATTTGGATTATGTTGGCCAAAGCATACAGTCTTCAATGCTGTTTTACACCCCAATCAGCATTGGCCATGCACATTCAACAACAGCACCAGCTCAGTCATCGTCTTTGAGCTTCTTGATTTTATACTTATGGCGCTCAATTTCTTTCTGCAGGCGCTCTATCTCCTTCTTGTGGTGATCGATCTCTTCCTCATGGTGCTGCCGTAAGGCCGAGAGCTGCTCCCTCTCCTTCTCCCTGCAAGAAAGCACGGCGCAAGGTGCAGAGCCGCGCTGCCGGGGCCGGGCTG
>NW_009703455.1:0-1294 GCF_000703405.1 Apaloderma vittatum | reverse complement strand
GAGAGCATCCTCTCAGCTCCCGTGGAGAGAAAAACCAGGAACCCCTGCCCCATTCCCATTTTTTTCCCATTTTTTTAGAACACTTCTCACTGCTCGGAGCTCAGGCTCATCTGAACACTCTATCCCCGGACAGAGATCGCGCCATCACGCCCGGAAAAACTCCTCCCCTCGCCTGCAGACCCCACAGCAGCCGCCCAGGGGATGGATTTCCCTCAGTTTTAATCAAAACCAGGTTAAATGATAAGAAAATTACCCTTCTGGGGTGGGGACAGGGGTTGCTGCGCGCAGGGAGAAGCAGCGCGGCGCCGTTTGCGGCCGCAGAAACCCGAGGGTAGGACCCAGATCCTTAATTTCGCAGAATTTGGGACTTTTCCTTCGATCGGAGGACACGGCCTTCAAGCCGATGGGCACCAAGCGGACCACGCTCCCCCTGGACTTTACATTCCCGGAGCTCGTTTCCCCAAAATTCAGTATTTTGGGGAACGCACAATCTCCTCACGCAGCAGGGCTGAGCATGGAGGTGCCGCTGCGTCGCCCGTGTTTGTCATTTTTGGGGTTTATTTTCTTTTTTAACGGGTCTGAGCAGCACGGAAACCCCAAATGAATTCCCCCGCCAGCGGCTCACACACACACACACACGGAGGAAATCGAGAGCTACCGACAAATCACATTTATAGCCAGATATGCTCATTATATACCTAAAATATACAGAGTACCCGAATATATAGACATCCACATATACACCCCAAGTTCCAATCCCGGGAATTGCGTAGGAACAAGCGGGACGGGGCTGGATTTGGGGTGAAAAGTCCATCTCCCCCCACCCCCAGCTCAGTGGGGGAACTGGAAACACTGGGATGGGGCAGGAGAAGGGAGATTTCCCCGTCCCTTTGCTGCTGCTGGAGGGGATTAGTGTCCAAAAAATTTCTCAGCTCAAATCCTACCACAAAGGGTTCTTATGAAAACACCGAAAGCGCGGATCTGGCAGCAGGGCCGTGCGCTGCCGACGTGTTTTTTCACCCCGGCCCTGCGTCCCCACGTGGGATTTCTCCATCCCTCACCCCCCCAGCCCATGGGATGGCAGCTCCCCGCACCGGGCTTTCAAATTCAACCCGGATTTTACTCGCCCCTTCTCAAAGACCCCGGCCACGCTCCGCTCCAGCCGCCTCTCACGCATCGACTTCAAAAATAGGCCAATATTTAATTTCAGGGATATCTTTGTAATTAACACCCATTGCGAAATGCTAAGGCTGCCGCTTCGCGCCGTTCGCGTTCGGCCTCCTCCCAAGCTTGC
>NW_009703454.1:0-1056 GCF_000703405.1 Apaloderma vittatum | reverse complement strand
TCGACTAGATCAGGCAACACTTGGGGACCGATCGGGGACCAAATGGGGAACGTGGCACCGGGTGCCACGAGGGTGGTGGTTCCCTCGGGGAAGTGAAGCTCTGCTCAGGAAAGGGGACTTTGCGGTCAGCCCTGCCTTCCGTCAGGAGAAAGGGAACCTCTTCTTGCTTCAAATCTGAGCCTCCCCGCTCGGCCCGGCTAAGGATTCGGTGTTCAGGGGGATTTAGATGGAAAGGCAAAAGCCGATCGGGTCAGGTGAAATACGGAACTGAGGGGGAGCTGTTCCTGCCGGAGGCTTTGATGGTGGCTTAAGAGTAAGTCTCGGCTCAGTAAAACCCCTCGAGAGCCTCGCGTCAAGGGCGGCCGAGTCCCACACAGGCATGGGAGGAGGGAGAGCGGTTAAACCAGGGGCTGAGACTCCAGCCTGGTGACACACACCGGTGAGTTTCTCCAGGGAAAAGCAGGTTTTCTCTACCTTGGTTTTCAAACATTTTCAGTTCTTTTTCTCAATGGGAGGGGAAGGTTCTGGTTCGGCTCCTGTATTTTGACGCTTTGTTCTTGGCCACGTTTTCTCTGTGCACCTCCCGGCTCTTCTCTCCCCACGGCGCGCTGGCCTCCGGCTGACGGATCGCTTGACTTCCTTACCCTTCTCTCACTGCTGCTACTACGCATCAGCCTGCCCTGTGCTTCACTGAGCCCTTTTTTCGTCATTTTTATGATCACAGGGATGATTCTTTCATATCCCAGCCCATTCTCTGGGCTAGGGTTTGAAGAACTTGCCCTTTGGAGGGAGAATTTATTTGCAGGGGTGTGACCCTGCCCGGCTCCAAAGGCTCTTCTTCCTGTCAGCCCTCTTTTTCAGATCTTTTTCTCCTCAATTATCTCTCTTTTCTTTTTTGTCTTTTTTTTGGTCTTTTTTCCTTCTCACTGATGCTCATTGGATCTTGGTTGGGGCTTTTTTTTAATTGTCATTTTTTTGTTGCTGATGCGGTTTTTTGCACCCTCACCGCCCTGGGCGGGTTTCTCCACCTGTAGAGAGAGAAAGGCAAGGAAGACA
>NW_009703453.1:6728-19596 GCF_000703405.1 Apaloderma vittatum | reverse complement strand
TTTTATTTTATTTTATTTTATTTTATTATCTTAGCCAGGGGCTTTCTCTTACTGGTGGAGCTACATATGAATCACTGAGGCAATGAGGCAATTCTCTGTTTATAGTCACCAAAAAGAACTGTATGTTTCCCTTCAGTAGATAGAAGCAGTTTAAAGCTCCTCTGAATCATCAGGAGTAATGAAAATGTGTTGCGTTTTAAATTAAAGAGGAAAAGAAATCAAAGCGTTCACACAGGATTTGGCAAGGCTAATATATGCCAATATGACTTTTCCCGTTGACTGCTCAGTTATTGTATTCCTTCGTTACTTCACCATTTGTCTTGAGCAGAAAGCGTGCTCAGATAATTCAGTGATGGGTACAATAGAAATTAAATAAATGGATCGCAGTATTGTTGATCAAGAAATAATACAATTTTAAATAAATTAAACAGATTGTGAGATCTTTACATCATGGTGATGATAGTTGTCCGTAAGCATGGACAAACTGAAATAAGCCCTTTTAACGAAGCCTCATTTATATATCTGTTTTTAGAGCCATACTCCCCATTTGTTTGGCTAACTGAATACACGGTGTAATGAAAAAAAAAGACTATTCAGTATCTTGGCTTGTTGTCTGTACATTCTAACACTTCTGTTGTGTTTTCTGAAAGCTCTGAGTACTTTTTACACCGATAAAAATACTATTATATTATTTTTGATAGCAGAACTGAAGCTGTATGTTTCCTTTTAGGAATCAACTCTGAGAAATGAAGAATAAAAAAGGTCAGAAACCAGTTACATAGATGGATAGTAAATTACAGTGAGCAAAGTTACACGAGATGAGTATATTAGTACTGTCATTGCTTTTAAGCATCACCCAAGACAAGCAGACTGGCTATACTGTCCCAACTCCATCGTGTCAGCTCTTTATGACTGGCTTCCCCCTCTGGAAACTGAGCTGAATCAGTTTGCCTGGTATGAATAGTAACTAGTAATACACACTTACAGTTCACTTGTGGTACTGCGCAAGCGTTAGGTACCCTTAGACTTATTTAGGATATTGCAGTGCCACCCCTGAATTCCAACAGGTTCGAGACATTGCTCATACCTTGTTCTTTGAGGTAATTCATAGCAAAAGTAAAAATCTATTGCACATGTTAAATCTCCTACTGAAAGTACTGTGGTCAGTAACTGAGCTGTTATATGTCTGGGGATGCACACGATGCTTTATGTAATTACTCATTTTGTGTGACTCCAGGCACCCAGAAAGAGTAAACCTGCTTGGCATTTTGTCTCAGTTTGGTCTCAGTAATTATGGATCCACAGTAAGTTGTTAGAAGCTTGTGAAAAAATGTCTCAACTTTACAACAGAGCTAAGGTGTACACAAGAATGATAATTTAATGAATATTGAGAGATAAGTTGGCAAAGCATATCCATTTATTATACTGGTTATACCCAGTTGTTACCCACTGTTACAATACAGTGCACAATATCATCAGGAGCGTCTGTCTGTGAATGTTATCTTCCAGATTGATTACATCAAACAATGCATTGTGGTTTTGATCAAAGTTGCCTTCTACAATTTACCAAGCTATTTCATCTTTCTGTGGATCTTGTTCTTTTCTTGTTTTTATACATATAATACAGGTAGCTCCTCAGCCTGCTCAAGGAAACAAAAATGAGCTTTTAGGTTTACTAAGCTGAGTTATGTTTTCCATCTTTCTGAAGCTGCAGTCCAAGAGCATGTGACATAAAGGTTACTGCTCTGCAATCAGTGATGCTTCTAGCTTGAATTCAAACTTAAAGGCATTACACTAATTTACAGCTCTTGTGAGAGCTCTGTCACAGCACAAAATTTCTGTAGAGTTACAATACAAAGGACTCCCCTTTGCCCCCACAAACTCTTGATAATCAACAGTTTTTGGTGCCACTCTGGCTGTGCCCTCTGTAATGGGCCTTTGGAAGAAAGGAACAGGATGCTCTTTAGCATAATTGTGTTTTATGTGGAGTCATTTATCACAGTCTGTTAATGGTCTCTCTTCCTCAGTTCCATAGCTAATTACTGCTTTCTAACTCGTTGATTTTAACAAACCGACTGAGTGTGCTGCTGTATTCTCTTCTTCTCTCTCTCTGTAGGAAAAAAACCAACCCAAAAATGCCAGCTACTTTTTAACTCTGAGCACTCTTAAGATGCTGATAGAACTGTTGATTACAAAGCTGCCAGGCTACGTCTCACCTGGACTGGCAGAAACAAGGATTTTCACTGAATAAAAGCATGAGTTTGCAGCCTAGGTTTAGAACCTGTATTCTTTTTTGCTGGGACGGAGATAATTTTCTTCACAGAAGCTGGCCTGATGGTGTGTTTTGGATTTGTGACAACAGCAGTGCTGATAATGCACTAATGTTTTAGCTATCGCTGAGCAGTGCTTACTCACCCTCACGGCATCCTCTGTTTCTCACGCTGGCCCAGCAGTGAGGAGGCTGGGGGTGCACAAGAAGCTGGGAGGGGACACAGCTGGAACAGCTGACCCCATCTGATGGAGGGGGTATACTTGTACCATATGCCATCATGCTGAGCTATAAAAGCCGGAGGACAGGAGCGGGGACATTCAGGGTTATGGCTGAGGCCCTTCTTTCCTGGAAATGGCTAAACATCTGCCTGCCTGGGAAGTAGTAAAAAAAAATCCTTCTTTTGCTTTGCTTGCATGCAAAGCTTTGCTTTGCTTATTAATCTGTCTTTATCTCAAGCCACGAGTTTTCTCAGTTTTGCCTTTTGATTCTCTCCCCCACTCCACTGCATGGGAGAGACCGAGCAGCTGTGTGAGGCTTATCGGCCCATTGGAGTTAAACCACAACACAACCAAAAAGACAGCTGTTGTCTTCTTACAACAATTTTAACAGGTAAACTGATAAATTAGGAAGCAGGCCTGAAAAATCTTTTCTACCTAGAGAAGTAGTCCCTCTGTAGCAAGGTAGGACGTGGTTGTGGACTCCAAGCAGACAGCTTATCTTGCTGCATAAGGGAAGCGTTCATATTTTTCTCCCTCTAGAAACTGTACAGATAGATTCTAATTTTGATAACTTGTAAACGATCAGGATTAAATATTCAGAGAAAGTATTTAAACATGAATTGTAGAGCTTGGCCACAGTTGCCATTAGATCATGTAGTCTCAACTAAGGAGTTGAAGTGGGCACTGCTTACTACCATGGAGTCCTCGCCTTGCATGACTGTGATCAGCATGCCTTTTTAAAAAAAAAATCTGTCTTTTTGAGACAGTGTTAAAGGGCTTTGAAGTCTTGATGGAATGATCTTTTATATGGAAGCTTTAGATGATACCAGCTATCTCCCTGTATGACCTAACACAATTAAGATATCATACAATCATAGAATGGTTTGGGTTGGAAGAGACCTTAGAGATCATCTAGTTCTAACCCCTCTGCCATGGGACACCTTCCACTAGACCACAGTCATTGGCTTGATCTTTTGACCACTCTAAGAAAAACTGCAAGAAAATTTGGGCATTCTAGCTAAATCTTTTTTCTTTTAGGATAATGTAGAAGGGGCACAACTACTTCCTAGCATGCAGTTTGATTCCCCCTCACTTAGAGATAATTTTATACCTAAGTCTAGGTGATCAATATGTCAGATGATTTCAATTAAAATTGGAAACCATTTTAGGCAAGAGTTTGGAATACAGCCAAGAGTCACTTTGTGAAATCACAGTACAGGGTGGAATGCACTAGTGCTGGCATTTGCCTTACTCTTTAAAATAATTCAAAATGCAGTCCACACCTACAGTTAAAAATAAGTTAGGAAGGGCTAACATGGAGAGTGAAGTTAGGACAAAGAAAACTGAGATTTCTAAGGATATAGGTATTTTGCACTATACAAATAGAAAAGCTCTACTGTATTTTTTTTTGTTGTGTAAGAGAAATAAGCAGAAAACTTTCTGCTTGATATTTTAACCATGAGCTAAGCAATGTCCTTTTGAGTAGGTAACTAGCCAGCAACTGTCCTTAAATGGGGAGGTGCTGACTAGTATCTGGAATCTCAGGTAGAGGAGAAGGGGGATTGTGTTACGAAATCAGAGCCAAATACCAACACTATCTTGGTTAAGCTGCAGCATCAGAATTATTTCTGCTGAATGTCACCCAGGTTTCCTCAGAGACCTTGAAATCAGTGGGATTGTCAGGCATGTGTAGTCACAAAAGACTATGAAGTAAGAGGCCAGACCTCTAGTCACCTTGAAGTCACCTCCAATAGGAAAATGAAACAGGCCCAAAGTGCTTTCAGATGTTTTAAGTGAAGGGTTTAGTTTCTCCAGTTTAGAAAAGATAAAGCTACTGTTGGGTTAATCAAGTAAAAAGAGGAATGAGAACCTATCCACAGTTATTAGGTAGGTTCAGAAAAGTGCTCCAGAAAGTCAACATCGTAGGATTTTTCTCTTATTGCAATCAATTTTAACAAGGTGTGGTGGAGTTGAAATTGCTGTATTTTGAGAGAGAAGTGTGGGTACGAACATGAAGGAATGAAGAGGAAAGGCAGTGCCCTACAGATACACCTAAGCAAAAGAGTCTGGTATTCTTTCATGGGAAAGAAGCACATCAAAAGAGAAATCCATGTGAAACTGTTCAAAAAAGGTTTGTGAAGTACTTTTGAAAATGCATGCCCTATCCAAATAAATCGTTCATTTAAGAAAGGCAAGAAATCTCTTAAATAGCAGGGTGAGCATTGAGTGGTCTGAAGTGCTGCTGGTGAGACTCATCAGAGACACAGACAGGGATTACTTCAGGGATGTTCCAGCTTCACGGCCACAGAGGCTGACCTCAACAGGAGACTTCAAAAGTGATAAAGAAACAATTGAACAGAACACCTATTAGCAAGCTTCCCAGATGACCAGGCTGTGAGTTATGTGTAAATTCCCTCCTCAAATAAAAATACAAATTCAAGTCTTGTCAAATTTTGGAGGGAACTGCCAAGAATTTTAGCAAAGAACAGTTACAGGGATCACAGCCCATTCTGCTGGTGAGCAACAAATTAAATAAGAGGAAATTAAGAGGCCTTTAATTGGGAGATGGTGACACAGACATGTCAATGTTGAAAACGGTGACAGTACATGAGCCCCATCGTACAGTATTGGTGTGCAAGAGATAGAATGGCCGCAGGAGGAGTAGGTTCCTGGAAGACTCATTTTTTTCTGCTCGACCATCTCGGGAAGCTGTGTTTCTTTGCCAGAATGAAGGAGATTCCTTCATCAAGAAAAAGCCATTCTGAGAGGGGTAGGCCAGCCTAATAGCAGCTTATCTTTATCCAGAACATACGTGCTCCTTGACAGAATTACAGGATACACTTCATGATCCATTGTGACAGTAACTTCTCTTTATCTTTGCTCTCTCCTTTGAATTGTGCCATCTAAGAAGGAAGTGCTTGTGCGGTAGATCTTGTAATACACCATCCATGTTCATGATCACAATCTACACAACACGCATATGCTGCTCCTCAGTGACAGAGCTTAAAACAAGTCCTAAGTCACAACTTCCAGTCCTTCTCTTACTGATTTGTGCCTGTGATCGATATCATGCCTTGCTGAGTTACTTCCTATCCTCTGAGCTGCTGTAATGGATTTTGCACATCCACAGATCACCCAACCTGCAACATAAACCTCTTTTTCAACCAGCCCAACACACTGTACCTCGCAGCTGGGTAGGAAAAGAGCATGTTATCAGTCCACAAGGACTGCAACTCATAAAGTTTCCCGCAGTTTAGTATTCTCATTTACCCCTTGTTCAGCTGCTCACTACTCACTCCTACAGCCTGCAAGGTGTTGCCTCCTCAGCTGGGCTGGCCCAGCCATTTACATGGCCACATGCTGAGAGAGTCACACCAGGGGATTGCTGGGGTTAAAATGCCCCCCAAGTGTCAAGTACAAGAAAATAAATGTCCATGCAACAAGAACTTAGGGGAACAGTTTCCATACTTTTTCACTAAATGATCTCTTTCCCCAACCTTTCAGTTTCCCGTGGTGTACCACAGACCCTCTTCCATGAAATGTCACCTTGTGAACCAAGCTGAGGGCCAGCAAAGGTATGGGATTCCTGTTGTGAAATATATGCCCCCTCTCTGTCATTACAAAGGTGCCCTTCAGCAAGGACTGGCCCTGATGCTGCAGCTCTTCCTCTACCTTCCAGACACTTTCCCATCAATCAATACTGATCTCTTTTTTTTTACCCTCCCATTAAAACTACATTCTTTAGCACTAGTTCTAAGCAGACTGAACAGAGTTGCCAATTCCATTGAAATGTATAATGCTTTGTGTAGAGTCATCAGGTGGCAATGACAACCTATACACTTGTACCAGTTTAGATGAAGTAGTTGTCATGACAACTCAATTAACGAAATAAACATGTCTGTATGCAGCAGCAGCTCATGTCCTCTGTGTCATCTTTACCTCAGCACAAAGCATTTTGAGTATATGTGTAAATGAAATTCTCCCCCACCCCTTTGCCTCTCCTCCTCCTTTCCCAACCAGACGATGATGAAAATGAGGTACCAGGTAGTACTGACCATTTCTCCTGAGCACCTCAACTGGAATTGTTACAGGAGTGTGGCTGCTTCTGACTGTACAGAAATCCAGGCCAAGTCATTGTGATCTTCCTCTTTCTCCCACCTCTCCCTGTTCATCCCTTGAGGTTGGCTGCCTGGGTCACCTTTCCAGAATTGTCTTCTAGTTCCACTATAATCAAAGAGAAAAAGGACAGTTTGTGGATAAATATACAGTAAACTACCTGCTTGCCAATAAAATCTGTTTTTACACAAAGAACTAGCGCAATCAAATATGACAGCCATCCTGAGGTTGTCTTTAAATCAGCAAGTTTATGCATGCTCTTTTAGAAATATGTAGCATAGCAACTTGAGTTACTCACATAGCTCCACTCACCAAAGATCTAAGGCTCTGGTATAATTGACATATCTAAGTGAATGCTCAGGTCACAACTAAGTTTTTAATTGCTTCACTACAAAAGGAAAGTAATGTTGCTTCGTGGTGTTCCAACACCTCCCTCAAAATGCAAAGCACCAAGGAAAAGAACAGATAAAAAAGAAGGGTTCTTATTAGAAAGTTATTAAGGTTACTGCAGGTTGAGGTCCTAAATATAATATAAAGAACAGCTAACAGTCACCTGCAATCATGTAGCACCAATGGCTTTTTTTATGTTTGAGAGCATCTGTTTTCATGTACCTACTGTGCATTTATCTGTTAGAAAATATTGTGAGGGACTTAACAATAGCAATAAATAGAGCCCAGCTAAGTAAGGCATAAACCAGAGGGAAGATGGATAAGTAACAAAACACGACACAAAGGTGTGTGCCATGGTCGTAACAGGGCACCTGATAGACTTTAACTGTTAGCACTGTCATCATTATTTTCATCCCTGTCACATCCTGGAAGTGCTCAGACTGATTTTTCACCCTGAAAAAAGCATCAGATCTGTGACAAAGTCCTGTTTAGCCCCAGGAAATGTTCAGTGAAACTGCATTTGAATTTTGAGAAGAGACTTAAGTCTGGTTTGCATTATTCTGTGCAAAGCAGTTTACACCAGGGTATATTTTATCGAATATTGAGTCTGATAGGAAATCCTAAATAATATAGTATAGGAACTCATTCAGGAAAGTATTTAAGCCACTTAGTTTTGTCCTTGGCTTTGGTGTTTTTCTAATGGGATATAAGCTAATGCCTAAAATAAAAAGCTTTTTTTTTTTTAATAAAGATTTTTTTCTCTCAGGTCCCTAGTGATTCAACTAGTAAAGTTTTAAACACTCAGGCTCTATGAGTTTACCTGACATGGCTTTAATTGTAATTTTTCAAAATGTAGAGAAAGGAAATAATTCTACCTTTAATATTTTTCCTGCTTTACAAACACATAGGGAGTAAGTGCCAACTCCTTCCTCAAAACCCCAGCAACAATCATCCCCAAAACCCCATATAAAGCTTAAATAGTATATTCTCAAAGATAACATTTCAGTATCACATTTCTGGGCTGTCAGATTCAAGCAGAGAATGACAGATGAACTAAGCAGCACGCACTTAAGATACAACCCTCGCTTTAGGAGTACAGATACATGTTAGGACTGTTTTTGAGGTGCATCATCCCATCGTACTACAGTGAAAGCCTGGAGCCTAAGGACTCAGAGTCTGTTGTTCTCAGGCACATACACCTGAAAGTCAATAGAAAGTGCCAAACTAAAGGAATTCAGTTTGGAGAAGGTTTAGCTATAGAGTGTAGAAAGGAAAGACGGATGATTATTCTGAAGAATTTCAGAGATTTTATGAGGAATTGTGACAAGTTTTCCTGCCCAGGCTGGTGTGAGGGAACTGCTTTGCCTGCCTTCGCAGGGAAGCCCGAGGCTCTGGCTCCCTGTGGCTGGAAGCCACTGGCTCCTGTGCAGGTGTAAAAGGACTCGTTCCGACAGGCGCCCAGGAGAAAATCCGGATTACCGCTTCAGTAAGAGCTCTGGTCCTTCTTCTCATTGAAAGAAAGGAAAACTTCAAGCACATTTTTTTAGTACTGCATAAAGCTCCACTTTACCATGCCTGTTCTCTTAATGGGCAGCTCCGCACAGCAGACGAGTCATCAGGATCTCTGGAACTGCACTAATTTCCACCAGCGGCGGATCTGACTCACAGTGCCTAAATGTGACCGAAATGTCTTTCTATCCTGAGCTCCACAATACATCTCCAGGAGCCATATGACTGCCCACCACAACAAAATTGTGAACCATCTGTCAGTCCTGCTTAATAAGCTTTAATGTTTAATAAGTAAATGAAATATTTAATATTTACAGAAATCAGGCTGCAGGCTGCGCAGTTGCCAAGTGCAACATGGCCAACAGAACGTACACAGCTGCATTTCTGCCTCTGTGGATGTAGCTGAGGAACTCCTCTGATGCCAGACATTTCTGAAATGAACATTTCTTAATGAGCAAGCTTCAAGAGCAGGTTTTCCTATGCTTTGGTGCAGCAGAAGGATGCTTATATTTTAAGCAAGCCCTCTGGACGTAAATGTAGGTATTAACAAATTTGATTAATAGTTCAAGCAACTAAGAAACTTTTTTTCCCCTCTGTTTTTTCCATTCACCATCTTCCATTCTTCTTTGCTTGTCTCTTTGAATTCTAGATTCACTTTCTTCATGTTACACTCACAAGATAAACTGGTAAAAACGCTCACCTAAAACTTTTCAGCTTGGACATCTGGGAATAACCAGTTCAGATATAACAGACACAACTTGGGAGAATGTCAACAGTGCTTCCTTACCAAGAGTTAAACCCCAGGGATGTATCTAAATGTAGCATATTAGCAACTTCAGATATCAGCCCCCTGCGGAGAATCTAACAAATAATGCTACTCAGTAAAGTTTTACTGGACCATTTATTCTGGCTGATGCTTTTAGATTCCAGACCAGGGTTTTATGTAGTATGTAAATTTAACAAATATATTTGGAAGACAGTTCTCAGACTGAAGACATTTTTTCCTTCTACTTGCAAGAAGTATTTTTCCTAACAGAGCACTCTTTCTTGTTCATTTCTAGGGCTTAAGAAAACCAATTATCAATTTGCATGGCTTCACTAAACAGCCATATAATGCACTAGTAAGAGAGAACAAGGCAGGCTAGGGATATTTGAGATCTGCAACTCAGTCTTGAAGAAAAGCATGAATCCAGGTTTATAGTGTATGTTTGTGCTGCTCAGCCATTGATGTACAGTCAGTCTGAATGAATCAGAAGAATATCATTCTTTCTAGCACATTAGAACAAATTCCAGGATAAGTATTTAGTAAACCCATTGTTCCAGATGCCATCATGTAAGCAAAACAGAAAGTTATATGTAGTCAATCATGCGATGCTGAGGAAATATACGACTATAGTCCCATTCTAAACAGCTACAAGTTATGTTGTTTGGATAACCTGGTATCTAGCAGTCCCACGGAACACAAGAGCCAGCCTGAGGTAATTCTAACCAGTTGCTCCTGGTGGGTTACCTGGCTGGCCTGGAGGCTGAACCAGGCTTGCCCTGAAGCGCCTGGGCAGTGGCAGCCTCTCGTGGTGCCTCGCCGAGGTGCTCCTGTTCATCCCTTCTGTTCCTCAGACACACAGCACGTCCTTGGCATTAGACAGGTTTCTAATTCTTTAGAATTTTCCCCTTGTTGGAAGGGAGATATAACCACAGCTCTGGCTAGAGTAACCCTCTCCTACTTCCCCTCACCAGATTCTGTTTCTTAATCATAGAATTCTTGTGCTTTTACACCCAAATATCTTTTTTTTGTCTCAGTCTTTTTTTTTTTGCAGGCTTCTAGAGATCTGTCCATGTTAACAGGCTCTCACAGATACAAAGGTCTCCATCAGATCTCCTTTCAGCCTAGTGACTGCAGAGAATGTGCTCCATCCATTGCACACACCTTTTTTCTTTTCCTCAAGTAAGGAACAATTTGACACTAGCTTCCTTTCTCTTAAGAGAATTCCTAGTTTTCCAAGTGTTGGTGGACTGTCTTCTTCATCTGTTAATGATTCATCTGTTACTGCACTTCTAATTTAATAGTTAATAGCTGAAATCCACAAATAACGTGCTCTGTATAGCTTCCATTTTTAGCAATGAAACCTGGCAATGAACTATAGCACTCTCATTTTATTCAGTTTGTTTTCCATAAATATCTGCAAATCAGGGCTGTAGATGATCGAAAAAGATGTGGCTCTTAGATTTAGAATTACACTCTAGTATTTTAAGAACAACTAACAATATATTCTAAACAAACTTAGCCTTCTCTAGAAGTGCTGATTTATTAAGAAGAACCATTGATCACACCTGTTATGCAAATATTAAGAAATAATGAATTGAAAGATACAAGATAAAATATAATTGAGAGAGTGTGCATCATCAATTAGAGTAGGTATGCAGTATAAACTAAAGCCACAGAGCATGTACTTTGGCACAGCTGTGCTAAGGTCAGTGAAATGACCTTAATAGTTTCATTAACTTTCTCTAAAATAGAGAATAAAATATACATTATGTAAATGTCCTGTTTGTCAACAACTTTTCTACAGATGTTTGTCTCTACATACAAGTTCAAGTGCATACAGATTTATATCACTATGTCCTTAACCTTCAAACATACACAAAGCTCTCTGCCTGGAATTACTCATATTCATTTTAACAACTGAATATCCAGCTCTTACCAGGGCTCTGGAGGAGCATTATGATCGACCCCAGGGCACAAAGACAGATCTAGCTTTCCTCTGAAGAACAGTTCCTGTTTGTTGCTAGGACTGGATTTCACTCTAGGCCTAAGAGGGGATGCCAGCACTTCATTAACAACAGCGATGCAAATATTTTAAAGCAGCCTGCAGCAGCTGCAGGATGAACTCTAGGGGTATATCCTCAATACAATATATGCCCAAACGTACTTTACGAAAGTGGAGTAGAGATCAAGGCAGATGGAGGTCAATGAATGGTCACGACTACACAGGCTAAAGGTTTACAGAATGCAGGATAAGAAAAGGTAAATGTGCCCAAAATAATAAGTCTATTCCTAGCCAGGAGCAATCTTTCCTCTGCAGCAGATTCTGATGAACAAGATGATTATTCTTCATTACTGTTTCATTATTACTTCAATGTATTTCTTCCTAGTACACATATCTTTTCATTTTGAAAAACAAACAAAATCTACCCAAAATCCAAAGTACTAACAAGCAACCATACAGTATAGTAAGTTTATTTAAAATCATAAAGCATGAAGAAATTTATCTTGAAATGCAGAATCCCATACAGTAAGTGAACACTCTGACTACAGAATTATAGGTTCTGCAAGGCATCAGAAACAAGTACTATTCCTTTTTCAGTCTTCTTTATTTCTTAGATTACATTTTGTGAGTAGAGATAAGGTTAGTGGGACAGAGGGATTACCTAATCACTCTTTTTACTATAACTTTTTTTTTTTTTAACTGGAGATGGTTTAACATGTACCGTTGTGAAAACTGCATTGCTGTGGCAACCTGCAAAAGAAAAAAAAATCACTGGAGGTACATCACATACATACTGACATGTAAGCACTCACATGAGGTTTTTCTTGAAATACAAAAACATCTCCAGATTTTCTGTTTCTTATATATAATTTAGGCATAGGCTGAATATAAAGAATCTCCTTTCTTGAATATTTACATTCTTATCTAACTGTAACTGCCTTAACCCTGCATGAACTCTAGCTGTGCCAAAGTGACATGCATTTTAACTGAGCAGCATTCTCTTAACTTCTTGAAATTAAATGAACATTTCCTGATTTTTTCCCTACATGGAAGTGCTGTAAGCTAGTATGTATCCTATATCCTTTTTGAAGTCATTCATTATTAAAAAAATGTGATTTAATTGTTAAATACCAATGCATACATCAAATATACATAAATGTCAAATGTTCTTATGTTAAATACCAGAAGCCTGATTATTCGAGCACTCAGAAATACAGATTTTAAATGCTCAGTCACTGCACGTTAACTAAAAGAATGACGAACAACTCACATTAAACTGTATGCCTTATTTTTAGTTACTTTTATATCATATCAGTAGTGTTCTTCTTCTGATACAAGCCTTTGCACTCATTTTACTGTCACACTAGCATTACTTATCCCATAGCTAGAGAATGTAATCTGGAATATATTTTTAACATCTTTTTTCAGCTAAGCAATGGCCTTTGTGATTTGTTTGGAAGAAAAAAGTGCTAACTGTCCCAGGCTTGAACCAGCTGAAGGACAGAATAGAGCATTTCCCAAGAGGAAATTCTCAGAACAGCCCATTTGCTAGGTCTTTCCCCTTTAAAGTTTACAGAGCTTCCCCACAGCCCTTA
>NW_009703453.1:0-6697 GCF_000703405.1 Apaloderma vittatum | reverse complement strand
GGAAAGAGTCATCTGCCTGGAGGAGCCACTTTTCACGCCTTTGATCTCCCACAAACAAGGCACACTCACACTCTCCTTTAGACCCGTGAGGCGCAGAGCAGCTACAACTTCCCTTTAATACGCTATTTAACCACACAGGGCCCTTACCCAGCAGGAGGGAGATTATACCCGTTCAGTTCTCTCCCACTTCCGAGGCAGGAGGATCCTGTCTCACCAGACTTCGTGATGCTCTGCTTGAGGCACTCTTCACTCCTTACCTCTTGAAAGAGATGATGACCATGACATGGACTGGTTGGGGGGGGCTGCCTAGGTTGAAGGGAATCACATTCTAGTTTCTGCCTCAAGAAGTGTGAAATAATTTTATTCGAAGATTGCCCAAGGAAACAATTTCCCATTAGTAAACGTGGAACTTGGGGAACTGCAGTTTTAGTAATAAAAACCTAAATTTCCTTCTATTCTTTTTGTGCTCAAAGGAGTTTTTTGGACAGTCAAATCCCAGATGGATATCTAAATCAAGAATGAGTCTTCTGAGTTGTGAAAGTACGTCCCAAATTTCAAAACTAATGTCAGTAAAATTAGGTGGGATGCACAGCGTGAAACATGAAGCCCTAGTGGTTTTACTGCAAAGCACTCAAAGATTTTTGGTTGGACCTCCAAATTTTGTTTTTCAATTAGTTCAAATGGTTGATTTAGTTCAAAAATCAACCAGATTTACATTTGCTAAAAGAAGCAACAGCTGTAACTGTTGTTGCTGTCCTTACAGTTTCACACAATAATGTATAAAAAGAAGAGAAATAGAAACAAACTAAGGTTTTAATTTGTACAGCTTCTGTGCCAGATCAGGTTGAGAGATGAAGAAGAAAGAAGTCTGCTGGGAACACAGCAGGGTGGTGAGTTAGTAATTATATCTCTTGGTACCTGTTTTGTTTACTAATCAAAGGTCTAATTGCTTTGCTCTATTTTAATTAACAATGTTCTTATTTTAATTAGTTACTTTTCCTGCATATATTAGCATTGAGAGAAACCACTGAGGATATGAATAATATGATGAAGAGTTTAAAGTTAAGCTTTTAAAATGTTTTAACAACTTCACAAGGGTTTAATAATGGAAAATAAAGCTGTTCTTCATAAATGTGGCTAAAACTTCTCCAAGGATTTCATCCTAGCCAAAAAAAGTCTTTTTTTCTTTTAACTTAAAAAGTCAACTGATATCAAGTATAATTAACACAGGCACCAAAAGAGCTACTGTTGGAATATGAAAGATTTGATAGTATTTAGATATGCTAAAATGTTCAAGCTGGCTTCATCTTTTGAAATGTCCCAGTGCGACAGCCATCCTCTCAGGAACCAATCTCAACATTATTAGCAATTATCTTTGAAACTTAGCGGACTTACCATCTTTCCTAACAGAAGCTGAGAAAAGGCAAACAGCAGCCTATGAAAGAGCTGGAGAACTCATACAAATTGTTCCAGTTCCTAGGAAGACATCAGAACAAATAACCTTTACATGAGTACTTTAATTAACAAGGGCATGTGTCACAAGGGTCTTTTTTCAATGAGCTGTTTTTGACAAATGTGTTTGCCTCCTCTGTGGGGCAGATGACAGGCTTGGTGCACTGGAAGAGCTATCAACCCTCCTGGGTGCGCCCTAGGCTTGGTAATTCAGTAGGGACAAATGCAAAGTGTTACATTTGGCAGGAATATTCAACTGTTCAAATTCAGACTGCAATAAATAGAAATAGGAACAATTGGCAGCATTTTCAGAAAAGGATAAGGCAACTTGCGTGGAAGAAGTGGAAGAAGAGTCAGTATTACCATGCTGCTTCACAAACAGCAATCGCAGCGGGACATATAAAAACGAGCTATGAAGTAATCCTGTCTTATCCACCCCAAATAAATGGCTCACTAGAATACTATGACCAGGTTTGACTATCACGTATTTGATAGAAGGGTGAAATGGGGGAGAAACGTTCACTGAAGATTCTGGAAGGCAACTACAAGAACTGTATAGAAAATGTGACTGACGAAAAAAACCTGAGGGAATCTGATTAAGGCTAAAGATGCCTTAGGAAGCCACAATGATGTAGTTTTCTGGTGTGCAGAAAGGAACTAAGGAAATGAGCTATTCACCATTTGGCTATGTACAGCAGAAGTGTTCCTTGCTACCATTAAAAATTTTGTAAAGGATGGCTAAAGAACTACAATGGATTGACCAGGGAAACTTAAAAAAAATTATGGATTTATTAGAATATCATGTATCCAATTCCCATCTTTAGGTAGCCAGAGATGAGGCTAATTCTTGAGGCCTTCTCCAACCCAGTGTTCTGATGGCCAATCCTGTACTACTTTTAACGCCACAGTGTAAAGAATGTTTCAGGCAGAATACTGTAGTAGAAGAATTACTTCTGTGACGAGACAACAATAAGTATTGCACAGTTGTAGCAGGGAGAGGAGACAAAGGAAAACAGTCCTTGCAGAAAGATTTGCATTCATTTCGGCCTTGATTTGTTTCAGTACACTTCTGTCAGCAGAGTGCACCTCTAGCATCTTTCTCCAGTGAGAGGTCACGCTGCAGTTACTAACCAACCACGCGCTAGTGCTTCAGTGCCTAAATGCTACCGTCCTTACACAGCAACCAAAGAATGTTATGGATGCAATTATGAGAAGCTAAAAAAAAAAAAAAAGATGAGCTGGGTTTCCTAGAAAAATCATAATTAGCTACTCAAGCTGTACTTAGGAACCACTGATTTGTAAAAAGGATGCATTTTGCTAGTCACAGCCACCTTCAAGCATGCTATGAAAGCTGCTTCATGTAAAAATCCGACTTCTGCTCAGTTAGAGCACAGTTCACAGGAAGTGCCAGCAACTTTGTCACGCTCGCATCCATTAGTGAATACGGGGCTGGGGGGTGCGAAGTGCCAACATCCAGAACAATCGATTGTTTTTCTTCATCTTACTGAAGACTAGCACTAGGGCACCTATTTCTGAGAGACACTGAATGCTTTCAACTCACACTTGAAACAGCTGATCTTCTCTGAGTTAAAGGACTAGCAACTTGTTTCCTTGCAAACCACATCTCAAATCCTGACTAAGTTGATTGTGCTTTTAAAAAATTACCCAGTGGCAGTAAGACCACAACCACTATGAACAGTGGATCACCAGCGATGAGGGAAACAAGGACTCGCAGCACAAAAAACACCATGTTTGTGACACAGCCAGGGTGACTGGTGAATGTTCAACTATAGCTAAGCAGTTTAGCCCTCAGGAATACTCGACTCCACTTTTCTTTCCTTGAGGTGACTCCCTCTAGGAGCAGAGCGATGCTAACATGCAGAGGAGCAAGTTCACTATTGTTGCCTGTATATTAAGTTTTCCGTAGCCTACAGAATTTGTGAAAAATGTTAATTTGAGCTAATAAAACCCATTAAACCTCCCTCTTCCCTCCACAAGCCCAACCAAAGCAAAACCATGAAAGCACTTTCCACCTTATTTTTATTGTGCATTTCGTAAGGTATCACACAAAACTGTACCATGGTTGTCCATACGCAGTAGGCCACACTGTAAGAGACTGACCACCAAAAGTTTTCATATTCCAATTCAAAGAGATAAAAATTAGATAAAATAGTGTTATCTCATTATACAGAAGGCAAACTACAGAAAGTGTCTCAGATCACACAAAACAGCCAGACACTGGAACAGATCTTCCAAAACTGAATATTAAGTTCATCAAAAATATAATGTGCTTTTGGCAACTTTAAAATAGATTGCAAATTGTATGAATCTAGTTAGGGCTTATCACCATAAAAATATAATTTAAAAATAAATTTACTAAGTTCCCAATTCAGAAGCAATTCAAGTGTGAAATTCAATCAAATAATAAGTACAAAGGGAAAAAACAAACCTCTTTTTCCTCCTTCACTATAAACTAACTGCCAACCCAGTCTGTCATAGATTACTTTTCTTCCTTTCATGTAAGGATGAATATAAATTCATGAAGTTATTCTCAGAGGATGAAATTAAGTTGTCAAGATCATAATTAACTTCAAAGGTAGGTCTCTTCCTAAAAATTACAAGAGCAAGAAACACAGCAAAGTGTGCAGTAAGTCCCCATATCCTGTATGACATTTTATGTTCATGGTCATCATATGTGAAGCAGTGTACCCAACCTAAGTAACCAGAGGAGGTTTCATAAGGCAAGGTCTTGTAATTTACGGGCTTGACAAAGTATTCCAATGGCACCACAAAAACATCGCTCACTTCTTCTGGATTGGGAGTAGCCTGGAATGTATCCTCTATAAATGCTACAACCGGTGTTACCAAGTGATTCATCTAAAAGGAAAACAAAAACAAACCAAGAGAAGCCAGACACTAAGCTTGTACCAAGTGAAAGAATGATTTTTATTTTAAAAATATGTCAGATGTTACAAAGTGAGTACAAGAAACCTATGAAATATTCTCAAGTCTAATGCAGTTTAGTCCCTCTAATGGCAAGATATTTATATTTGATTTTAAAGATATTTTAATAAATTTTAAATTTTCTTTTTGTATTTGTTAAGCATTTTACTAATATTCTGTTCATCCCGTATAATCATATAGCACTCGAAAATGATTGTCAATCTGATAAAGAAATGAAAAAAAAATGCTTGCTCTCTCATGCCTTATTTATTTCAGCGAGTTCTGATTTTAATTCAAATTTTCCAAATCACCTGTGCTTTATCATATCTCTGTATCTAATTTCCTAGGATATAGGAATTTTCCTAGGACGTAGAAGTATTTTTCCATGGATTCAAATATCATAAAACTACATTTAGCTATAAAGCATATACTCTATAAAACTATGTATATATCCAAAACATATACACTACAATAGAAAACATGTATACTAACTCCCTACAGTTTACCACTGTCTTTGTGGTATTCCAGTGTGTCCGTAACGAGACACAGCCCACCAAGTGTGGTCTCACACATACCAAATACAGAGCAAGAATCTCTTCCCTTTGCTCTGCTGGCAACACCGGCTGTGTGCTTTAAGAAGCTGTGGTTACTTATTTTTACAGGTTTGAAAAGGTCATTATCAACCTTATAAGAGAAAATAACCTAAGATTATTTTCTAATGATATGCTAAGTTAGTTTATTGCTTACTTTATCAATTCCAGGCACAAGCCTACAGATGACTTCCACCTTCTCTGGCTGGAGTCCCACTTCTTCTTTAGCTTCTCGAAGGGCAGTATCTATTTCATCTTTATCAGTTGCTTCACTTTTACCTCCTGGAAAACACACTTGCCCTGGTGATCTTCTCAGCTATAATTTAAAGGAGTACTACCGTTAAACGTAAGTTTTACTTTTCTTCGTGGATCCAGACAGATACTTATTCTTATTGCAGAATCCCTTCATGTTTGATTTGTCTTTCCAGCCAAAGAAGCTGAAAATGGTGCTAAGAGGTTTCTGTTGATCAAAAGAAATGTACCTTATCAAAAGCTACCATGAAAAAGTTGGACTCAACTAATCCATAAACCCTCGCTATCAAAAATACACTTAGCGCTTGTACAGGATTGTGTCATTCAAACTATACATTCTGCTTCAATACCTCACAATTTACACTTTTCATCGTCTTGCTTGCGTAAGAGACTGACAGATCAATCCAGACAACTTTGAATAGTGGGATTAAAATACTCAAGGTAAGCGCAAGAACTTCTAAACCGCACATTTAAATAGCGTACCTCTACGTATATTATAGCAACAGGCTTACACATCAACGATCAGTTAAAATCCCATTTACAATCAGTTTATCAGCTAAGTAACTGTAATTATTAGGGTCTTAAAATTTCTAAGCAAGACCTCCAAAACCTTCCATTTTTCAGTAAAGGAAAACCAGACAAATAAATAATCGCTGAATACAGGTGGTTGGTTGTAGGGCCTCAAATACAGAGAGTTGTAAAACAAGAATTCTGGTGGATTTAGGTTATTGCCTTTTATATATGAAAGGGAGAGAAGGGTGATATTAAATGGAGACTGAAAAGTCATAGAATGTGTTGGGTTGGAAGGGACCTTAGTCCAACCCCCCTGCAGTGAGCAGGGACATCTTTAACTAGACCAGGTTGCTCAGAGCTCCATCAAACCTGACCGTGAATGTCTCCAGTGATGGGGCCTCCACCACCTCGCTGGGAAACGTGTGCCAGTGTCTCACTACCCTCACTGTAACAAATGTCTTCCTTATACCCTGTATAAACCTACCCTCTTTTAGTTTAAAACCACTGTCCCTTGTCCTGTCACAACAGGCCCTGCTAAAAAGAACGCGCCCATCTTTCTTACAGGGTCCCTGTAAGTACTGAAAGGCCGCAGTAAGGTCTCCCCACAGACTTCTCTTCTCCACGCTCAACAGCCCCAGTTCGCAGCCTGTCTCTGTAGGGCAGGTGTTCCAGCCCTCTGAAATCACATTAATAAGAAAACTGACAATGTAGCATAGCTTTTATTTAAGTCACAGCAAATCAAAAATCTCCTTTTCTAATCTGGAAATCGTCTTATGCTGTCACGGCTTTTAGGAATTCATAATTTTCCTGGGATGCAAATGCTAGAATCGCCGGTGCGTAAAGCTGGTATCCTGAGCTATGCTGCCTGGGCTGGGTCGAGAAGCAGGCCCTAGCACACGAGGCCAGGACGAGGCTTGTGCAAACACGCGGGTGAGAACAGGCCGAAC
>NW_009703452.1:0-4205 GCF_000703405.1 Apaloderma vittatum | reverse complement strand
ATATATATATATATATATATGTGCCTTAATATGGTTTAAGCATATAAAGGAAGCATATTTTATTTTTAAACATACAGAGTGTGGGCATAATTAATAATGCTGCAAGAACCTTTATCACAAACTTTTTTCTCTCAAAATGTATTTTTCACCCTGATATCACCTTTCAAAGGTGAAGTGAAAGTGAATTGCTTAATGAAATAGTAATTTTTAGGTAAGTCCTTCTATCCAAAATTGTCCCTTTGGAGTTCAGGGATAATAACTGGGCAAGGACTGTGATTTTATATAAATTATTGAATTTAACACATTATTGAAACTCTGTAGCACAGTAGACTAGTATGTAACTTAGAGGACACTTTTTACAGAAGTTAATTAGGTCATTTGTAAAAGCAGAGCATTAGAACACCATTAGGTTTTTTCCACACTAGACTGTATGCTGGAGTAACTGTTTTTTCCATGTCCAATATTTTAATTTCAAGTGCTAAATTATTCTCTTTTTAAACAATAAAACCCAGTTTATTTTTGATAAGCTAAAAAAACCAAAAAAAACCCTGCAAATTGTTTCTGTTGATCCCAACAGATGGCATAACCAGTTTACAAATGTAAATGCAGTGAGCAGTGTACATCACTAAAGTGTAACTTTGTCTTTACCACTGTTCCTGTTTAAATCAAAAAACAAGTCAAAACTCTGTTGTGATATGGAAACGCTATTTTTTAGGCATGTCTCAAAGTGTTTGTTAAAACTTGTCTTTGTGAAACAACAACATCTGTTTGCTGCAGTTACTGCTGCTGCTGTTTCAAGAAGCACTGCTGGGCTTGACCATTTGGGAATTTATTACATTTGTTGTGAAACTTGCCTTTCTGATTAACTGCTTATGTTCACTCTAATTAGGATCTCTGAAGAGGCTTCAATGGGAGTCCTTATGTGTGATTTTAGGCTCTTGCAAGCAGGGAACTACTGTGTGGCTGGTCTTTTACAGCCTGAACTACTGATCAATATGAAATGCTCTGCCATTGTATACAGGGGAGAAAATAGCACATTTCCTTCTCCCTCTTTGAAACCCCTAACAGCTTGATCGCAGAGTTGCTTTGGATTTTTAGTGATCTTAATAAATAAATAGATAAATAGCAGTTTCAGCATTGTTATTGTGTAGGATATAATAACCCCCCTTACTTTTTTCCTTTTTCTTCAAGGACTGCCCATACTTAATGTGTGTTTGAAAAACTATTTGCAAATATCAGTGTGTTATGACTATGTTTCCATTGCATTACTCACATTATTCTAAATTCAGTGTGTATGAGAATGTACTTAGGGGGGCGATCACAGATAAGTCTGTATAATCAGATAGATCCTATTATAAAGTGAGGAAAACAAGGTATTATTTTCAAAATAATCTTCAAGAAGTGCTGGAAAAATATATGGGTGGGAAGCAAAGGTAAATGTTTGAAATACAGAAAATTTAAGTATATGAAGAAGTATAGGAGATTACACTCAGACCCACTGCTGCAGAGAATTGAAATCAGCATCAGCTTACTGACTTTAAATACTCCCAATATGTGACTGGGTAGTGGCTGCTATGCGAGCGTGCTAAGAACATCCGAGGTGCAACACAGACCAGTCGTGAGTCTCATTTCCATTTGTGACTGGAACTGACAGTACGGACATACTCAAAATTACATGTAAAAATATATGTTCAGACTATGTCTGGCGTTCCTGTGTGATCTACTGTAAGTGATCCTGCTCTGGCAGGGGGGCTGGACTAGATGATCTTTTGAGGTCCCTTCCAACCCCTGACATTCTGTGATTCTGTGATTTATATAATCTGATCCCACGATAGTTTACCATAGTGCTGCTGTATGTTTTGTCTTTTCCTCTGCAAATCAGAGCATTTGCATCTTCCAGGTGGTATTTCAATATTGCTTTTTTGCTCTTCATTGTAAACTGACTGCCATCTGGAATTCTTCTTGCCTGGGAATCTCTAAGCACAGTGTAGTTAATTAGTTTAAGACTTTAGGACACATTCTTTGCACTCCCTTAAAAATGAATGATACTTTGTCTATTTGTATTACATATGATAGCAGGAAAAAAAAAGAACTAGCACTCTCGTTATCATGATAAAGGTCAATTAGAAAAAAAACAACTTTTAAGCAAAGTTTGTTTCAGAGACTCCCCCCAATCCAAATATACTTATGTTTTATGGCAGGTGTTTCAGCAATTATTACTAATTGGAAAATTAGATGCAGTTGCTATAGCAGCATCTTTATTCACTAATTGGTTTTGGCACATTTTAACTAGCACTAGCTCAGCTAGGCACAAAGCTATTCAAATGAGGCATGTGAAGGTTTGTGTGGAAATGGTGAACTGGTGCCGGAAGTCAGTGCATTAACCTTCCACTCTTGAAGCCCTGGACGCAAACTAGGTTCCCCCTGGGAGCACAAGCAAGACCTTGGTGGCCTCATCCATGTTAGTAAAGCACAGGAAAATAGGAAATTGAAGAGATATCTGAGCTACAGTCCTTCAGGTCTCATTGTTCACTTCTATTTTGACTGTATCTGCTACTGCATAGTCCACAAACTCCTGCGATTTTCCTTTGCAGACTGCTTTGCAGCTGACTGGATCTCTTCTCCAACTGCGAGTACACTGTTGCTTGTGTTTGGGTGCTTATATTTGTGTTTCTACGGAGCTCCAAAACCTTTGAACTTGTCTTTCGAGATGTCTTGTGCTTTTCCTGTTTTTCCCTGCAGTGAATATTTGTTGGGTCTGGAGTCATTGAAGTTACCTCCATATCCAAAGTAATACTGATTTTCTGGGCAATTTAGGTTTTCCTTTGAGCGCCTCTTTGCATCTGCTTCACAGTAGGATGGACTCCGCTGGCATGCGGCAAACTGGAGAATTCTCATGTCTTAAGCATCTTATTACGTTTTTCAGCTTTGAAAGGTAGAGCTTGCTATGTAAAATTCTTGTTGTTTTTTTTTTCTTCTTTTCTTTTCTACCTGACCTGGATTTTGTGAAGATTTTGAAGTCTTGGGGGTTAGTAGACTTTGAAAATAAGCAGTGTCAAATCTCCCTTCCCTTCCCCTACATTTTAGATGGCCCTCCCATCCACCCTTTCTTCTGTGCCTGTAGGTACCATGTGAAGGAGAGAGACAGGTTGCTTAATAGTAACTGTTTCCTTGACAGCTACACTGTCTTCATCATCCATTCTCTGCCTGTTCTCTTAAAGTTCTTTTGAGTTTCTGATAAAGAAGTTGAAGAGCTTCTTAAAGCAAGGATAGTGTGAAATATTTCCTTGCTATATGCCTGACTGAGGAAGGCACAGTAGCAGTGTGAGTGGGCACTAGGTGTTCTGCTGGAGAAAAAGAATATTCCTATTTTGTAGGCTTGGGTCCATGAGTCACATAGAGAAGTTTCACTCATGTTCACAAAGATTTTAAGTTACTGAAAGTACAATTAGAGCCGTGCCTTTTTTACAGATGTGGTTGTGTGTCAAAATACTGAAATGCTCTGTGCCATAAAAGTGCTAATAATTTTTTATTCTCAAGCATGATTTTTAGTGGGTAGTGTAATAAAACATTTTGGTCCTGTCAGTTTCACTTCAAAAAAAGAAATTCTTTGAAGATGGGATCTCTCTTTGGAGGTGTATCATTTGGACAGTGGATGTTCTCTAAGTGAAGATTGAATTTCTAAATGTGACGTTAGTTGTTATTATTAATCACAATTTGACAACTTTAAAAATGGTTTTGGCAGCTATATTTTTCGTTGTTTGTTTATAATAGTTAAACTCTTATTTTAATGAGATGCATATTCTGGCAAGAATCACAGAATCACAGAATGTCAGGGGTTGGAAGGGACCTCAAAGATCAGCTAGTCCAGCTCCCCTGCCAGAGCAGGATCACCTACAGTAGATCACACAGGAACGCGTCCAGGTGGGTTTTGAATGTCTCCAGAGAAGGAGACTCCACAACCTCCCTGGGCAGCCTGTGCCAGTGCTCTGACACCCTCACAGTGAAAAAGTTTTTTCTAATATTTTTATGGAACCTCCTATATTCCAGCTTGTACCCATTGCCCCTTGTCCTATCATTGAACATCGCTGAAAAGAGCCTGGCTCTGTCCTCCTGACGCTCCCCCTTCACATATTTATAAACATTTATGAGCTCACCCTTCTGCCTCCTCTTTTCTAAGCTCAAGAGACCCAGCTCCTTCAGCC
>NW_009703451.1:731-990 GCF_000703405.1 Apaloderma vittatum | reverse complement strand
GCCAGGGCTAGCGCAGGTCTGTGTCAGTTGGAGCAACAACATCTCCAGAAGCGAGTCCTGTCACGCGCCTGATGCTCAGGTCCTGCTCCGGGGCTGAGCATCCGCGCGGGTCCCGGGTCCAGCTGCCAGCGCCTGGCCCCACGCTGCAATGCGGAGCGCTGTCACTGCTGCCACCTCCTCCCCTGCGACTGCAGGCCAAGGAATGTGCGCTGGCCCTTTGCCTACAGCTTGGCTACTGCTTGTGGCTTTCTTTAACTTT
>NW_009703451.1:290-508 GCF_000703405.1 Apaloderma vittatum | reverse complement strand
CCCACGGCTCCTGACCCTGCTGTCAGCTGGATGCTGACCCACGTCTTCCCAGTGAGACAAACCATGGTCAAAAGCATTTGCCGATCAGAATGGGACACTTGGACAAGTTCCTCCCTTTCCCTCGGCACGGCCAATGCCGCCTGTTGTGCCAGGAACACAGCCCACTCCGCCTTCTACCCTGGTGACAGCAGACTACGTCCAGAGAGCCAGTAAAGCTT
>NW_009703451.1:0-257 GCF_000703405.1 Apaloderma vittatum | reverse complement strand
GCCAATTGCTGTAGGTTTAAGTGTGCTGTCTGCCATGGGCAGTCCATGACTTGGTGAGATGTTCAGAGTCCAAAACTCTGAGACTCCCTGCCTGCAAGGTCTGTGTATGCTGCAGTGCTGACTTAGCTCCTGCTCCAAACATATCCTCCCTCGGAGGAGCCCTGATTCACAGCCAGAAAATCTTCAGCCATTCTAGAGCACCTGAGTGGAGCAGGACCGTGCAGGATCAGCAGGACTGTGCAGGGTGACGGTGCTGT
>NW_009703450.1:0-1581 GCF_000703405.1 Apaloderma vittatum | reverse complement strand
GGGAAGGGGTTGGAAAACGAGGGAGGGAATAGAAATGGAGTTGAAATAAGGGAAAAGAAGAGAGAATATCGGGGATTTTGGGGGAGAGGATAAGGGAAAAGGAGGGAAAAGAAATGGAGTTAAACTAAGGAAAAATAGGTGAGAAGAAGGGAAAAGAAGAGAAAAGGAATTTAAATGGATTAAAGAAATGAAAAGAGAAGAGAATAAGGGAAAAGAAGTGAAAGAAAATGAAGCTAAATAAAGAAAAATAGATAAGAAGGGAAAAGAAGGGAAAATGGATTAAAATAAATGAAAAGAGAGGAGAATAAGGGAAAAGAAGTAAAAGGAAATGAAGTTAAAATAAGGAAAATAGATAAGAAGAAGGGAAAAGAAAGGAAAATGGATTAAAATAAATGAAAAGACAAGAGAATAAGGGAAAAGATGTAAAAGGAAACCAAGTTAAAATAAGGAAAAAAAGATGAGAAGAAGGGAAAAGAAGGGAAAAGGAATTAAAATGAATTAAATATATGAAAAGAGAAGAGAATAAGGGAAAGGAAGTAAAAGGAAATGAAGTTAAATAAGGAAAAATAGATAAGAAGAAGGGAAAAGAAGGGAAAATGGCTTGAAATAAATGAAAAGAGAAGAGAATAAGGGAAAAGAAATAAGGAAAAACAGATAAGGGAAAAGAAAGGAAAATGGATTAAAATCAATGAAGAGAGAGAATAAGGGAAAAGAAGTGAAAAGAAATGAAGTTAAAATAAGTAAAAATAGGTGAGAAGAAGGGAAAATAAATGAAAATGGATTAAAATAAATGAAAAGAGAAGAGATTAAGGAAAAAAATGAAAATAAATGAAGTTAAAATAAGTAAAAGTAGGTAAGAAGAAGGGAAAAGAACAGAAAAGAAATGAAAAGAAATGAAGTTAAAGCAAAAATACAGTAAACAAAAAGAAGGGGAAAATAAGGGGAAAGAAAAGAAAATGCACAAAAAGAAGGAAAAATCAATAAAAATAAGCGAAAATAAGTTAATATAAAAATGAAAAAGTTAAAATAATTGAAAATACAAGAGAATAAGGAAAGAATAGGGGAAAGGAAATGAAAATACATGAAAAGAAGTGAAAAGAAATTGAACAACTTAAAATAACCAAAAATACAGGAGAATAAGTGAAAGCAAGCACAGATAAGTGAAAAGAAATTAAAATAATCTGGAATAAATGAATATAAATGAAAAAACTCGAAAATTGCTGGGAATAAGTGAATACAGATGTAAATGAAGGAAATTAGGTGAAAATAATTTGAAATAAAGACTTATGAAAGAAAATAAGTGGCAATAAGTGGCAATAAGTGGAAATATGTGAAAATATGTGAAAATATGTGAAAATAAGTGCAAATAAGTGAAAATAAGTGAAAGCAAGTGAAAAGAAGTGAAAGGCAATGAAAACAGGTGAAAACTGATGAAAATTGTCAATGAAAAGAGCCGAAAATGCTTGAAAATAATCCAGACCAATTGGAAATAATTGAAAAGGCATGAAAGTGGTTCTGAGCAAATCAAAAATATATCAGCGTAAATCAAAATTAACGTTGGGGAAACTGAGGCAGGGCCGT
>NW_009703449.1:0-5251 GCF_000703405.1 Apaloderma vittatum | reverse complement strand
GTTTATACATGCGTTTATATATGCGTTTATATATGCGTATCTGAGTGTTAAAGACAAGAGAGAGACACAAACTATAACCGGATCTTAAAATCTGTCCCTCATCCTGCAGAAAATAAATAAGTAAAAATCAGAGTGGTTTCATATCATTGTTAGCTTCGGGGGCCAAATTCTGCTCTCATTTACCTCTGTGCAACCCAGCTGACTTCAAAGGGAAGAAGAGATGTAACCTAGGGGAGAATTGGCGCCACGTATGGCATTCGTTCTTCTTAAAAGCTTGAAAACAGAAAGCTTACTTCAGCGGGCTAAAACCATTTAAAAGGGGTTGGACAGATCCCGAGGGAGAAGGCGGCAAAGGAAAAAAAAATCCTGTGCTGAGGTGAGACAGCTTTGAAAAGCATCTTTCTTCAGGGACTGATTCCCTCCGTCAGGCAGCTCGGTTATTAAGAGCTGCGTGCAGATGTGCCGCTGTGTTTCTAGAGATCTCCTAAACCTTCTGTGAAAGGGTGTTATGTGTGATGGAGAGACGTTTCCTGGCCAGAGGTGGTGTGAAGGAGCTCGCCTTTGCAGTGCATTGGGAGCTCCTGAGGGAAACCTGTCCCCTGCGCTAAGCCGGGCACGCACACCGCGGGGGATCCCCGCCTCGGCACCCGCGGGACTCTCCCACAGGGAAGGCGGTTGCCTCCTCCGCCCCGCGCCCTCGCATTCCTCCCCTTCCTGAGATCAGAAGTTACAGACCCAAGCGTAGGAATGAGGGTCCCGCATAAACTGCAAGCGTTTTACTGCCGGGAAGTAAATGGATTTAAGAAAAGATACGTGCGTGCCCGGTGCCGGACCCATAGGGTGTGAGACAACCCGCCCTGAACAGGGTGGTCATTACTGGGTCCCGGCTGATGCCACCGTCTCTGCTCTGGATGAAAGTTTCCAGCCGAAACGGTGCTACTGCGTGTTTGAGGGATGTCCGTAACAGTTCTCCTCACATGTTTGCGTTTGTTTCAATAAAGTAAGAATGGCATCAATATGGAAGAAATACTCCCTTTCAAATGCCCAGGAATCCTCATCTCCTGGTCCCTCCTCTTCATTTCTAACACCCGGTTTTAACTATGGATGACAGAACATAAAGAAGATATTTTATTTTTTAATGTATTTTACTCCAACACTTCCCATTAGAAAATTTACAACGCGAAATTTCTTTAGGAACTGAATGGGAAAGAATTAGTGCTACCTGGGATTGTGCTAAACGAATTTTGGGGGTAGTATTCTCTTCCTTCCACATACTCCACACTCGAGTAATTCGGAAAAATAGAAGGGGAAGCTATGAAAAGGAGAGCTGGGTGTTCCAGCGGGAGGATAGCTCCCGCAGGGAGCGGCGGCTGAGGGCTGACAGTCGGGCACGAAGGGGAGCGATGCATTTTCTCGAATGGGACGGAGTACCCCAGCAGCCCCGGGGAGAAGGAGGGTCCTTGAAATATGAAGAGAATTGGCTACCTCGAATAAACAGGTGCTCAAATGGTTCAGTATTTCCACAGCCCTTTTCTTTTCTTTGCTTAAGTTTTACATAGTTGCTCACCTCACGTTCAGATAGAGAGATCTTATTGTATAAGGAGAGTTCAGGAATGAGGCTACAGAGACACCCTTCGAGACACGACTTGTCCCGCTCTTCGTTGTCCGGTTCTAGGAACGACGGACCTGACCCGCGGAGGCGGTAGAAGGTGAAAAAAGATACTTCGCGTCTCGCTCCACATCTCCCTCCCAGCGGAATGTGGCAAACTGCAAATTACAAATTCAAAAATCTAGCTTGGCTGAGTTATAGTTTTCCAGACATCCTGTTTGCGAGAAGAATCATGCAAAGTATTCTTACTGGCAGAGGGGGGGAAAAAAAAGTGGAATGCATCTCAATGAACACTGAAAGAAGCTGAGTTTTGAGGACTCTTAAACTTTTTTTTTTTAAAAAAAAAACAAACCAAACAACTATGTTAAGCATCACCATACTAATGCCTAAAAGTAACGATTGTGCTTCGGGTCTCCGAAGTCAGACAGCCAAAAAGTCCAGATGCAAGACTTGTTTAACGAACTTTCTTCCTAAAGGGCAGTTTTTGTTCACCTAAGAAAACAAACAAAAATCGGTTCTGGTGTAGGTGGGTAGCCTTCAGATTTTCCGCTCGGAGGGGAAGTATTTAATTGACATTGTTTGGAGTGACGTTACCAAAAACCTGGGATGTATATTTTCAGATAAGTGCAAGTGTAGCAGCAAACCGAGTACTCTTCTAGTCGGTAATTTAACGTAAATTTTGCGTGGGCAAAAGACGAGACCGTCGAGCCCCACTCATCTCGCACAGGGAAAGCGATGTGTCATTTCTCATTACGCTGGGCCCGACCCTGGAGCCTTTCCCAGCTAAACCCGAGGTTCAGACGCTCCCAGATTTTGTCCGCAAACCAGCCAAAATGTAACAACAGCAATCATTTCACGGTTCCTGCAATTTGGTGCTTTGACAGTACCTCAGCTGCTTGGGAGGTTTCCCGTATGACACCTGCAGATAAAATGAAGATTCTATGTGACTCGAAGGCATATCCAGGGGGAAGACAAGAAACCGGTGATTGGGAAGGTTCCCTCGTCCCTCTCCGCCCGTTAGGAAAGTGGGATTTCTGTCAGAGCTGGGCGAACCTCGACAATTTCCGTCTTGCAACAAGTAATGACGCTTCTTAAACCATCTAACGTTTCTTCCAACACAGAATGGAATGAGATAATATCTAGTGTGCGGATTTAATCTTCAACCCCATAGGAAACCTCAGCAGAGATGCTCTATAAAAGCATTAATCTCTTATCTTGATCTAGTTCAAATTGTAATGAATCATACTAACATATGTGCTATGAAAACAAATCCTACAAGAATTTAATCTATGCTTTATCGGGCTGCTATTGTAGCCCTTTCTCAAGTTTAGAAAGGATTTGATAGTTGGGCCATGGGACTCAAAGCCCGGTGCAGTTTGGCACTATTAGGAAGAAGAGATCTGCTCCTTAAGATGCTTCTCGGATCCGTGTTGTTGTTGTTGTTTTTAATTATTTTTTTTTTTTTCACACTCCAATAAGAGTAAGATCTGGCTTTCCACTCGGGATCATAGGAAAGACAGGCACAGCCGGTCTCCGCCTGCAGCCGGAGATGGTGCGGCTCGCGGGAGGCATCTGTCCCACCCGGCTTTACGGGGGGACAAACCTGCTGCCCAAATTAGCCGAGCTGGGCTTGTGCTCCAGCAGCTAGGTCTGGCTTTCCAGCCAGATCCTCTCCCCACCCACTCGACTGCGCTTTCCAACAAATTATAGAGATACACGCAAAGCAAAACAGGAATACCATTCTTCCTGGGAAAGAAATAGACGCTTTAGAGAAAAAGCCACGCGTGAAAATGCTCACTAGTAGGTTATGTAGATATTAAATATATGTATATATTAGATTATACTAGTATGGAACGAGTGAACATTTGTTACACACACACTCCTCCCCCCGCCGTGAACTGATTTTATCTCCCCCAAAGGAGCTGATTAAGAGTTTTAAGTGTAGAAATTTATCTAAATAAAGCTGCATTTTTTATTATTATTTTTTTAACCAATGACTTTTCGTTGCTCTCCCATCGCGAACCTACTAAGCCCTAACTGTAGGGCACAGAGCATTAGCGCACCTCTGCAAAGGAGCAAACCAAAAGAAACCCTCCTTTGCAAGTTACGCGATCCTTTCTGCTGGCAGTTTGATTAATACTGGGACAATTCCGAAAATACACGGGCTACATTACCGGAGCGACCCCGAGGCTCTGAACGTATCGAGGGGCCTGGAGAGTGTGTGGGGGGCTGCCTTGTCATCTCAGATTAATTGATTTCTTCTAAGGCATGAAATATGGGTCGACATTCTGGTTTCTAAGCACGAAGCGAAAAGAAGGTGTGAGACAGAAGGGACAGAGGCTAAGAAATAGATCCCTGTTCGAGTTGGAGGCACTTACAAACGGATGCATTGAGCTGCTTTGACAGGGACTGCTGGTTTTCAAGGCTACCTCGTTTGAAAGAACCGTTGCTGTTTTTTTCAATGCGATGTGTGCTAGATCCGATTAAAAACATGTAATTCAGAGATGCTGAAAGCCACAGAGCAATTTTATTCTGGTCTTTCCGCACCCGGCTCTGTACAGTCTCAGCTTTATTTTGTCCTTTGCTGAGAGCTGCCTATATCTTTTAAAACGCTAGCGTGCATTAAGGAGCATCTATCCCCCAGTCTTTAGACTCTCTGCCCTTCTTACCAGAAACGGCTAGATGAATACAAAAAAGGACTTAGTGGTTAACCGATATGCTGCTAATATTTCATCCACGGGCCTCCTCCTTCTCCTTCCCTTTTAAAACTTCAGCTCCTGGAAAAACAACATATTTTAAGCTTTCCACGCAAATATTGATATTGGCAAATAAAGTCAGCCCCCCAGCCTATGGTTAGAGACAGTCTTCTTTTTGTTTCTACTTCGGGCAATCAAAATTAAACCACCAGATTACAAATTACTCCGGAGTATTTCACTTTTCCTGACAAAACTCGTACCTGGCCTATGTCACCGCGGGAGACCTTTTCCCCAGCCCGTTTGTCTGGTGGTTGTTTCTAGCGGGTATCAGCCAGCGATGGGCGGTGGGGAGGGGACATGACCCAGCAGTAAAGCCATTTTTGTTTTTGTTGTGGCTGCATTCGTGCAGGGGCAAGGCGGGGGGATGTTACCAAGTAACAAGTTGTAAGCGTGAAGCCTTACCTCGCCTCCTACTCGCAGGGCAAGAGGTCCCCGAGATGAGAAAGCGAGTGGCCCCCCTGGACCACCTGACAGCACAGCCAGCGAACATCCCTCTGGAGCAGGGACAAGTCCTTCCCGCACCGCCCCAGTCGAGGCTCTGAGCTTAATTCGGCACACGGCCGAGCTGCACATGAACGCAACAACCTCCTGAGCCATTACCTGCAATTAAAAGTGAATGAAAACGGCACCAACGTGAAGGGGCTGCATATAACGCAGCTCTTTCCTATTGAATTGGGGGGGTGTGTTTGTTTATGTTTCTTCTTTTTCTTTTTCTTTTTTTTTTTTTTTTTGCCCCCAGGCAAAAGTCGCACAGAAGCTAGTGGAGATGAACCCACCACGAAGCCGTTGCTCCTAAAACTGGGAAACGACCGTGCGCCACGATTTGGCGCTCCCAGGGATGGCCGAGCACTCCCCCGGAGCGGGGCCGCGGCGCTGCTGCTCCCTG